>NC_072732.1:144267638-144567638 GCF_026930045.1 Uloborus diversus
GCAACATGCGGTACCTTGTCAAAAGCTTTTTGAAAATCAATATAAACAACATCCACACATTTTTTGTTATCTAAAGCTGAGGTAACCTTGTCGTAGAAATGCAATAAATTAGTAGTACAGGATTTACCTTTCCTGAAACCATACTGCAAACTAGTCAAACAGACTAGAGACTTAGAGATCATGAAGTCTCTAAGAACTTCATGATCTTAATTTTGATCAAAGTTTCGAAAATCTTACAAAATCACCGAAGTCAAACTTACAGGTCTATAATTCCCAGCAATACCTTTAGACCCCTTCTTGAAGAGTGGCGTTATGTTAGCCAGCTTCCAGTCCTCTGGCACCATCCCCGAGTTATAAGAAGCATTGAAAATATTCAAAATAACATCCACTAATTCCTCTGCACACTCAACTAAAATTTTTGAATAAATATTATCTGGTCCCGGAGCTTTAGTTGCTTTAATCTTTTTTCAAATGAAATAAAACCTCCTCCCTAGAAAATACAAAATCCTCAAGCTGTATAATAGCTTGTGTCTTGTTAGTGTCAACTGTTGAGATACAGTTATCGTTAAACACACTGGAAAAAAAGTTATTTAGAACATTTGCAATATCCCTATCGTTTTGGATACAATTTCCATACTCATCAACCAAAGGCCCAATTTGACTGTTTCGAGCTTTCCCAGAATTAGCGTAAGCAAAAAACCTCTTAGGGTTCCCATCAATGTCATCTGCCAGCCTTTGCTCCAATTCCCTTTTCTGAATCCGTACCAAATACTTAAAATTTCGTCTTGCCTTACCATACTGGAGCCTCTCCGCACTCTGACCAGTTTCTTTAAACTGATGAAAAGTGGCTTGCTTATAATTAAGAGCTTCTTTAGTCTCCCTGGAGAACCACATGAGCCAAATTTTGGTACTAACACCCTTTTCTCCTAAATGGAAACATAGTCCCCAACTGTTTTAGCAAGTTTATCCTTAAACTCCGTCCACTGCTGATCTACGTCGCTATTTTCCAATCCTGACGAAAAAAACCTCTTTCAAGCTCTGCCTAAGTGCAACAAAATCAGTGTTAAATACAGTATCAGTGTTAAAATACATTATGTTTTAACTTCAACCGTGACAAAGTGGGGGAGGGGGGGGGGAGCATTCTCTAACCTAAAGAAAACTTCCTAGCATTCTAGCAGTATCAGTACTTCTTTTGAAAGCCTCTATACATTTACTCAATAAAGTGCTATGTTAATAAAAATTAATTAAATGATAAAATCATCAATGTTCTTTTTTCATTAGTTATAAATCAAACTATATGGATAAAATATATCTGTAAAAAAGTGAAGCATATTGTAATAATTGTGCCACAGATACAGCTGACGTATCTTACAAAACTGTCACCAAATACCTGGTTCAAGTAAAAGAGGTAACCAAATTTTCTATCTTAAAAAAAAAAACAAGTTACAATTTCTAAAACATCAAAAAGCGCTAGCTCAATGAAATTACAGGAAGATGATAAGCAACATGCAACAAAATTAATTTGTAAAGAATTTCTGATAACATTACATTGACATTTTAAAAATAAAAAAGCAGAAAAGAAATCAGATTTTAGAAGGACACTGCATAAAAGAAAGTCATATGCATAGCATGTGATAAAATCACCAAATGAAGTACAAATTTTGCACATTTTTTTGCCCAAATTTTCTTTTATTTGTTGATTTAAAAAAAAAAAAAAAACAAGAGAAATTTTAAAGTTTTGGAATAAATTTCAACAAATGATGTTCCTCAGGCTTATAGTTGACAATTAATATAGAAAGAATATGATGTTCAATTAACATGCTTAGGATATATTATACATAGAGAAAATACATTTCCCATTTAATTTTAACTTAAAAAAAGAAACATAGCTAATTTAATCATAACAGTAAATGATGAACATTATAAAGTAAACTTTCTCTAATGTGATCAAAACAAATACGTTACATAGTATCAGTAACCCTGATATTTAATTTTCAACAATTGTAAAAATTTAGGAATGTTTTATTTTAAAAATATCTTAATTTTAACAAAAATAAATCATGTAGTACATTAATCATATTTTATAAAATTGTAATGTTGCTCTGATCACAGTCAAGGTTCAATCTTCTTTATACGTAGATTGTTTAGTGATTGAAAAAAATTGCATAAAAACTTAGATGATAAAACTATTTTGTTAGCAATACATTTGTAGATTAAAAAATTTTTAAATTATTCTTCCAGCAAAGATCATTTTTCAGTTCTTAGGTAGTATCCTTCTTTACGATTGACTGCAATTAGCTCTTCACCAATAATAATGGACTACCGTTAGATCAAACTAAAATGAAGCAATCACAGAATGAAACTATTGGGTTGTTCGGAAAGTAATTTCGTTTTTTCCCGTCAGAGGACTTAATTACGTTTTTTCGAAACCAACTTCACACTTAAGCCGCATAACCATTATATGTCTTGAGAGCTGATATTGCAAGGCTTGTGTGTGAAAAAGTTCTATTAATTCTACGCAGTAGTTTATGGTTGGTGCCCTTTTAAATATGGAGAGCAATAAGCAGCATTTTCGTCATATTTTACTTTTTTACTTCAGAAAAGGTAAAATTGCTGTCCAAGCGAGAAAAAAATTGACGGATGTGTATGGAGAAGGCGTGTTAACAACGCCAGTGCCAGAACTGGTTTGCAAAATTTCGATCCGGCAATTTTGATGTCGAAGATGCACCACGGTCTGGAAGGCCGGTCGAAGCTGACAAAGATGCGATAAAGGCATTAGTTGATGCAAATCGGCGAATAACCACACGAGAGATCGGTGAGAGATTAAATTTGTCGAATTCGACTGTTTATGGCCATTTGAAAGGCATGGGCTTAACCTCGAAGCTCGATGTGTGGGTGCCCCATGTCCTTACGGAGCCTCACACAAGTTTGGTCACTCGCCAAAAACTTTTACAGCTTGAATGGGACGTACTGCAACATCCACCATATTCTCCAGATCTGGCGCCTTCCAACTACTATTTGTTCCGGTCCCTGCAAAATTTTTTGGATGGCAAAACCTTTACCTCAAATGAAGATGTCAAAAACCACCTGAACCAGTTTTTTGCCAGCAAGGACCAAAACTTTTATGAGAGGGGAATTATGTTACTGCCAGAAAGATGGCAAAAGGTGTTGGACCAGAATGGCCAATATATAATTTAATAAAATATTTATTCATTATACGAAAACTGTCTTTCATGTTCCCCAAAAAAAACGAAATGACTTTCCGAACAACCCAATAATTAGTACAAAAAATTTTAATACCAATTCCTTTTAAACACAAGGCATTTTTCAACAATACATTATGTTTGAATGAAATTTCCGTTGATGCAAACGCAAACTGCTATTCTGGGAGAAACCCTTTTGACAGACTTGACACACAAATGGTCTTTCTCTAGTATGTTTGACTTGGTGATCCTTCATATGGCCTAATCTTGGGCTTTTATAAGGACAAAGTTTACAGCAGTAAGCAGTATATTCAGCTTCACCATTTAGCGCTCTCATCTTCTGACGATAGAAAAGATTGCTGGATGATAATAGGTGCACTATTGAAAGAAAAGAATATTATGACAAAGAACCATAGGTAAGCAATGTTTTAACATACAAACTTTTATGGGACAAAAACTATGATAACTTTTTTACATTTTTCACCAACAAAACAAAAGTTTTGGGACATTTTTTTTTTGTATAATGCATACACAAATTTAGCAAACCATTTGCTGTTGTTGACGAAACGTTTTGAAGGAACTTTTGCTTCAATAATTATTACATGTAACTAGAGATAAAAGAAATTTCGGAAAAATTTCTTTGGAGAAGATTCTTGTAAAAATTAGTACAGATCATAAAACACATTTTAGATGTTAATGAATAACTCTAAAATAGAAAATACAAGTAAAATCAAAAGTAAATAATAAAATCCACAGAATTAGCACAAGTGATATTTTAATATGCAGATGGATATAGTTAAAGGGGACATTTTACTGATTTTTAGGTTAAGCGTAAGTAACTAAATTCAAACAAGCTAAAATGTTTTTATTCTATGTTCAAATATTTTTTAAAACATTCAGAACTTTTTCAAGAACAGAGTGTGCACAAAACTTTCTCATCATACTCAGTACTTGAAAGCACTTTCAATGTCAAAATGTTGAACTAACACTTTGTAAGAAAAATAGAAAACTATTTGTTTTAAATCTATCAGAATAATGTTTCAAGTCATAGAGGAACAGACTGCATGCACAAAAAAGTAGAAAATCTATGCTTGTAGCACCTTACACTTAATACACACTGTGTTTAATATATATTTATTTGCAATTTAGTACCTTTTTTTTCTTTTTTAAATTGGAGATAGTTATTAAGGCAAGAGTTTTTTTAAGTATTCAACTTTATTATGCTTTCAGACTCAATTAAAATACAACTTTTGAATAATCAACATCTTAAGTTTACACATTAAAAGATCTTCAGAAGCCAAACAATGAATTCAGTAATCATTAAAACAAAACACCGGATCATAAAAATAACTTTAAGCTAATTATTATCAAGAAAAATCATTACATTTTTTTTTCCTAATATCATTCTTACGTGATAAAAGAAATATTAAAAATTACTTTTCGAACAATATTCTCAATATGAATTTAAAAACCTTTTGTAGGCAGCCAGTTCACGCCATTGACCATTATTAAAAGTAGATGTATATGAGAAGGTCGTATTCCCTAAAGGGATAAAAACACAACTTTTAAAAAACATTTTTTGCAATTTTGCTTTTTTAATTTTGTTGTATACATTTTACTTCTGAGCAAGGCCTGTCACTTACAGGGCCGGCGACCGTCGAAAGGTCAGATCAAGCGGACGCCAAAAAAGACCCAGATTTAATGCATTCTAAATTACACAACCCTGCAATCTATCTCTTTGAAGGTATTACAAGAAGGGAGGTTCTGGAGCTTTCCCCCTGGAAAGTTTTTTGCAAATGAAGTTCTAAAAACTGAAGCAACATTCCATGATATTAGAAGTAGTTAGAGGCTATCCCAGTAAAATTTTTTGTAAGTACGATTTTAAAAATTCAATTTTAGCAAACTTGACTGATTTTAGAAGAAAATGTTGCGCTGGGCTTTGTCTGAATAATATCTGGAATTGAACGTTAGGGCCAACAATTTTTCAAAATTAAAGCTCCAAAAACACAATTTGAAACCAATTTTAATGTTAAGTATTTAGGACTCTTCCCAGGAAATTTTGTAACAATGAAGAAGCCCTGAGAACAAAATTTGATGCCTCAAATTTGGTTCTCTGGGCTATTTTTCAAGAAAAGTGAAATAGTTTTCCATGTAACAATTGAAGAGTGTTCCAGACCACTGCTTCAGAAAGACAACAAAAGAAAATATTTTTTTTTCTTTCTTTTAAATGAAGTCTTTTCTTTAATTATGGTAAGAGAACCGATTTCAATTTCTCCTGGGGCGCAAAAACGTCTTCCGCTGGCACTGGTCACTTAAAGAGGCGAAGAGGCCAATTGACTCCTTCTACTGGCAGTCAGAAGTGAATGTATACATGTGAGCATAGTTTGTGCTGTTTTTTGATGTAATATACGTCGAACCTCATTCCTCCCCATAAAAAATGGAGATGAGAGGACTGTCTTTTCAAACAGATGTTTTTTTTCCCTTATTCTAAGGGTGTTTAAATAAGAACTGTAAAGATAATATAAACTGAAATATATATTGAAATTTTAGGTAATTCTGAATTATTTAACTGCCACTAAATCAGACAAAGAAAGAAAAGAAAACATAGTCTGCAACTTAGAAGATCTGACATACAATATAACACTCAGCAAAAATATAATTGCATCAATACATATGGTGGTGTGTAGAGTCCAGTCACATGTTATAAAAGTGTTTTTCAAGTTCCTTTTTCACAATCTTCATTCATGGCAGCAAAGGAGTGGAACTGCATCATTCATCACTGCATCAGTCATGGCTAAAGAGTGGAATGATGAAAATTCTAAAAAATATAAAAAGTTGGTATTCAAATAATAAAATAATAGCATGCAGAAAATGCCAAAAAAAAAAAAGCTTCACTCAAATGTGCTACAAAACTTGAATTGTTTTGCAAAAAAAAAAAAAAAAAAACACACACACACACAAAATAATAAAATTAAACAAAAATAGAAGATAAAACTAAATTTAAAAAAAAGGAAGATGATTTGAATATTTTGTTTACTATATAATCTCAAAGATACCCCTATGTAGAGAAAAAAAGGGGATTGTATAAAAGCTCAATATCTGAACATAGGCGCCCATATGGGGGGGGGGCAAGTGGGGCTCAAGCTTCCCTCCCCTTAGAAATGAGAACTTCCTTGATTTTAGTGTTTTTTTTTTTTTTTTTTTTTGCAAAATGTAAAAACATTTCTTCATCAGCCACTAATGAATAAGTCAGGGGTGCCCACCTGGGGGGGGGGGAGGGTCATGGTGCAGACTGCGCCATTGAAATTTTTAGGGGGGAGTTTTGAGGGGTATTTCTCTCATTGGGGGGGGCTCTTGCTTTTGAGGGTCATCCTGTTATTTAGGGGGTGCACTCTTGCTCTTAGGGGGGTGGGCACCCCTGAATAAGTTATAAAAAATGTCAAATTTTAATGACTCCAATCTGTACTGAAATCTGTTTCCACAGGGGAAATATCAGAGCCACCCCCCCCCCCCCCCTCAACTTAAAATTTTGTATATGAGTGCCCATGTATCTGAATAAAAGAATTTTTCAAACAGTTATTTGTCATCCTTTCAAAATTGCATTAAAATATGTTAAGCATAGCATAAATATTGAACAAGATTATTTTTTTGAACAGCCTTTAAGTATGACAAAAGACTGTCATTCAGAATATTTTTCTTTCAATAAAATTAATGGAGAATACTTATTGAATTCATTGATGAACAAAAATTTTATATGAATTTATGACACCAACATACACAAATTGAATCACAAAAGCTTTGAGTTATTAGTTTCCCAAAAACAAAACCATCGCCTTTTTTAAAATCTTAAGTTAGCAAGTATTTTGTTTCAATTATTTCTGCACTACAAATAAAAATAAAAAATGTATTAAAAAATTAAGACTATTATTCTTTTTCTATTATTTAAGGTACAGTACAAGAGCATTATAATGTACAACTTGGGACCAGAGATTTCATGTTCCATAGATTTTTGCATCATATAGATCATTGCACTAATATACATAAATAATATTAAAAACATATTAATAGTTATTGCACATTCTAATAAGTTTTAACTATAATAAATTTTCCCTTGGTCCACAACACTATTAGAAATTCAGCAAGGGAAAAAAAAGCCAAATTGGGAACCCAATGTCTTTTGCATTCTTATTAAATGTTTATTAAACTTCAGTGTATGTCGCACATTTAAAATATAAGCACTTGCATTTTATTTTTATAAAATTATTACTTTGCTTTCTAAGTTTTCTTTAAAATAAATTTAAATTCACAATTAAAATTTAAGGCTATTGAAATTTGGCCAGAGTTTTCAATTTGTCTAATTTGTTAGCTAGCAATTAGAAATCCCTACCGCGGACCCTGAATGCAGAATATGAGGTTTTTTGACTACATGCATACTGTATACTTCTGAAACGTTAAGCGATTTATAGAGGATAGCGTTTTAAGAGATTGTGGTTTTAAGGTAAAACTGTACTGGTTACTGTAAAAAGAATTGAAAAAAAAAAAAAAAAAAGATAGAGAGAGAAACTTTTACTAGAAGTTGTAAGTAATTATATATTTATTCTATTATCATCAATAAATATTAACCACAAGTAATTTACAAAAAAATTATACTGTCAAATTCCAGGAATAATTTTTAAAAAATGTAACAAAATGCATAATAAGACATGTTTATCGTTTTAAATAGCATTATGAATACATCGATAAAACATCAATATTAATGAGATAAACATACATGACACTAAAACTTTATATAACTTGTGTTTAAAACTTTTAGACACACTACAGTGGCCGCCGCTAATAAAATCACTGGATTATAAAATCAGCCGCTTTTTAAAATCAAATCTGAAATAACAGAATCATTGCAATATCAAAACATGTAAAAATCATCCTTTAATGAAATCACTATCGCCGTTTTATAAAATCAACTTTTGGACATCAAGAGTAAAAAAATGACAAAGAAGCACCAAGGAATGAGGGAATCGGTCTCAAAAGACGAAGAAATCACAGTGCCAAATTTGCGTCTTCAATAGATGTCAGAAAAGCGCTTGTTGATATACGATGCACTAGAGCAAATAGATAAATGTAATGTTGAACTCTACAAAACATTTTGTAAACTCTCAAACGATATTGAATCTTTGCTCTGCAATTCTGTAAACCAAACGCCAATATTTTAAGACCTTTGTGTAAGTATAAGAAAATGTTTAGTAAAATGACAACTGTATTTGAAATACTTATAAATAAAGTAATTCATTCCATTTTTAAAGTACTGAAACTTCAAAACATTTAATTTGTTTTAAATGTTTTTTTAAAAGATATGCCGGTTTATAAAATCAGCCGCTTTATAAAATCAAATGTCCTCAGAACGAATGTGATTTTAATAAGCGGCGGGCACTGTATTTTTAAATTTATAAAATCATCTCATAGAAAAGATTTAGATCACTTGATCTTTTACTAAAACACTTCAGTATTAGGATCAGGGGAACCCTGATGAGAGATCACTGTGACCTCCCAAAAAAAGAATCTTATTTTGCATTATGTCTGACAATTCAGAAAATTTGGTGATACTGTAGAAGACCATAACAACGCACACATTGGGACCAGAAGTTTTACACTATAAAGATATTGGCGTTACATAAATAATTTCACAAACTAATAAAGAATTCAGAATATATCAATATAGTTGAACATAACAATAAGTATTTATTACAATGAATAACAAAGCTGAAATTATGAAACTAAATATATAAATGTATTATTATTCACAAATATATATGTTGCAAATTTAAAAGAAAGTATTAATGAGCACTTTTGCAAGCTTCATGGTTTGTATAACTGCTGCATTTTTAAGAACCATCTTGTACTGTTTTACTAAAGATACCATTTAAAAGCTTTGATTTAAAATGGGAAATAAAACTATTTCAAAATTTATCTATCCAAAGAATTTTTTCTGTTTGCAAGGCAAAATAAGAGTATTTTTTTAAGCTGAAAAACTTATTATTTGCTTCTGAAAAAGTGTGCATTTTATAGGTCGACATTATAAAGCTAGTCATACTATTATTATTTTAATACTATTTTCCCTTCTAATTAGATGTATGACCTGTGCATTCAACAATGCATAACCTCTTGTGTAAATTTACAATGAGCAAGCACAGTGTGCATGCTCGTTGGAAATATCCCTTCGCAAATTTGTGCCCTTGATTATGACACAAAGCTGCTCGGGTCAAACATGACACAATCTTTTAATCATCACTTAGAGTCAGTAAAAATCTCAAATGGATGCAATCGTCTATGATGACTAATAAGATTATAACATCTTTGCATCATCTGCAATCACATCTTTTGCATATATTGCACTGGAATGGACGAATTCCAGAATGCATCATTTGATGGTAACGAATATGAGTTGTATAATAAGTAGAATAAGAACATATATTGCAGAAATATTTATGTTTTCTTGCTCCATCTTTATTCCGACCAACATTCACAGGAGCATTAGAATTGTAACCTAGAATGTAAAATATATATAGGTAAGCAAAATCTTGCAAACATTGCATGAAATATTACAAGAATGTACGCTAGTACTTAATTTTGTTACTAAACTAAAACTGAAAACAAAAATATAGAGAGAAACAAATTAAAATGATGGAGGAAGGCGGGTATCAAACCACAAAATAGTTGCCTTTTTTCGATTTTAAAAACGTCAGGAACAGGGCTGATGAGAGGCCATGTCAGTCTTGAAGGAAAATAAGGGCCCATTCTTCAAGGGACCTGGCTCGGAATCGTAGTATAAATTTGACAAGTTTTAGGGTTTGAGAGTGACCTGGTGACCAAACTTACAAGGGACCCACTTGCCTTGGCTCTCAGCGGCCCTGATGAGGAACGGCGATGGCCAATCCTAGACCTAGATAAAATTTAAAACTGTCTGTGAACTCAAATGAGTTCTTAAAAATGTGTTCTGCCAAAAAACGTGGTACTCCTCCCGAGTCTTATATCGCAATTAACAGAAAAAAATGTTAATTTGAGTGTGAGTAGGGTACTTCTAAGCAACTAGAATGTTTTTTCAACGATATTTACTCCTTTTTTAATATTATTAATTGGGTGCAACTCAAAATCGGTGATCAACATTTTTACTCGTCAAAAAAAGTAATATTAAAGAAACTTGTTTAAAAAATATAAAAATTTTCTACAGACTTTGAACATTTTCTGCGAACAATGTTGGCGTGTTCGTCTATATTGGCTGGGTCTGGCCAATCAACGACACGCGTCCTGCAGTGTGGAGTTACAAAGCAATTGAAAGTGGCACAGGAAGACTTATGGATCAGCATCAAAAATTGAGAATTGAATAACTATAATGACATGAAAAATATGGTTGATGCAATAGGTTATCGGAAAATATTGTCGTCTCAGAGCAACAGTGAGATATCTTAGTGTTGTTTTTGGGATTAGATATCTTACTGTTGCTCTGAGGTGACAATATAGTCAAGCATCACACAGATGACATGGGAAAGGAGGTTGCCATATAGGATGTAGTTTAACTTCCCATAAGCAACGTGAAGTTGAACTACAATATTGCAATACAGTAAACTCCCGGTTATCCATGGAATAGGAAGACATGGTAAAATCATTTCATGACCCATTCCCTGGATCCATGTTTGGATGAAGAATTACTACTATCTGTTAAAGGATGACATGGGGCAACCTCTTTTCCCATGTTATCTGTGTGATGCTTGACCATATTATTACCTCAGAGCAACAGTAAAATAAAATTTAAAAAAAAAAACTGGATTTTCCTAAAACCGAAATAGAATACCTGGCAGTGGAGCACTTCGAACATTTTTTTAAAAATGTTATTAACTGTGGTTCACAATCAATGTGTGACTTTTGCATAAAATGTTTTTACAAAATATATATATATATATATTTTTTAAGTTCAAACCAATATGAGACCACCCTAGTGGTATGGCTCATATTCAATAAAAAAATAATTTAACAAAACAATTCATAGTGGGACAAGAAATTGCTTTATATACAAAAAAAAAAGAAAAAATTAATACCCCCACCCCCACCTTTTTTTTAAAGAGAGAAATTGGTCAAAAAGAAAAGATAACAATATTAGACTATTCAGGTACAGTCGATGCTCGTTATAATGACCCCAATGGTCCAAACAAAATTGATCGCTATAACGAGAGGTCGTTATAACGCATTGCGGGGTATTTAATCATTTTTTAAAATGCAAGAATGATTTCTCTATGTTATGCTTCGTTTTAAAAGAGAATTTTAAAAAAATGAACAAAATAATTTTTAAAAAATAATTTTTTGTTGATTTCTTTTTCTATTTTAATAGTTTATATTGCACACAACTTTAAAATTTTTCGCTTAGTGACAAAATGCATTGAAAATAACCGAGAAAAATCCGTTTGAGATTTTTTCCAAGTGTATTTTCTCCTCTTATAGACATTTTAGAAGTTTTCTGCTTTTTCAAAAAAATATGATTCTAACTGTTTATTGTTTGTGTGTGGTTTTCATCACTTGTTTAACCGTACACCAACAAATAATTCCTTTAAATGGAAATATTTTACCTTTAGAAACATAAAACGTTTTAGTATTAATTTTCAAATAATTAGTCCTGAGGACATTTAAAAAACTGAAACTTAATTTTGGACGTTATATTGGAATGCATGGTCCAGTTTGGACGCTCTAATAGACGTTAAAATAGTATTGCATGTATAGAATACAGATTGGAACTTCATGCACCGGTCGCTATAACGGAAGGGTCGCAGTAATAGGAGGTCGTTCTAAAGAGCGTTGACTATATGAAATAAGATCTTTTTAAACAATGTTTAGGATGAGGTATAGCCTTCTTTTCAGCTACAATTAGATGTGCAAATGGAAGGAAAAAATAATAGAAATTTTGGGGAGAAAATCAGTTTTTTTTTTCAAGTGTTTCCGAAAAGATACATTTTTTGTCAGAAAATTTGAAAATTTTGAAATTTCTAGCATAACAAAAAACATATTTAAAAATTTATAACAGTTAAATTCTAAAGTTTTTTTTTTTTTTTTTTTTGGATTTTTTTTTTCTTTTTTTTGTAGCCCACATGAAAACTAACTTTGATAATGCATAAGCTGTAAGATAATATTTCAATATACTTAAAGTATAATTTGCAACTTTCCCCCCTAGAACTGTAAATGTATAACAGGACAGAATTATATCAATTAGTGGAAATATTAAAGTTGAAATTAAACACATTCTTAATATGTTTGTTCATTTACTGTGTGTAAGTAATACACCAATAAGTATAATGTACACAACAAAAGAAACAAAATTAAGCAACTTTCTTTTGAAAACATCACAAAAAAAAGAAAAGAAAAGAAAACTGCTAAATTCAGTCAAAACACTAAGTTAAGAATTTAAAAAAGTCACATCCTACTCAAAATTAATGGATGAATGATTGTTTAACTAATAGGGAAGTTGCAACCTATTAAATGTTCATATTTTAGCTATTGGATATTGTTAATTGATCCTCAAAACTAAAAAATTCACCATCGCCGAATTTTAAAATGCCGTGATTGATTTTTAATGAATTTTTAAAAATACACGAGCAAAAGTGTGCTCTTCTGAAATGTCATGAGCTTACGTCAGAGGGCACTAATGGGCAGCCTTCTGTCAAAGATCCCTTGTTTTTGCTAGGGACATTTTGAGCGCGCTGATATTTTTATTTTTAGAAATTCAATAATCCTTTTGAACACATTATGGAGGAAGGATTCGTTAAAGCACAATCTAAATAATCAACCTCAAGTAACATCAATGATGATATTCGAATATTTCCGAGAGGATGAGAGGTTTAATGTTCCAGAAACGCGAGGAGATAAGCCTTTTACGTTTTGTTATCGAAGTCGAATGCACGTCCTTCGGTTTCAGAAGAGCGCATGACGTCACTTCCAATGCCATTTGACGTCACAAGCGCTTGAACTTTAAAAATTAATTTTAAAAAAACTACTTATCGTATCACAAAAATTTTTTCACCTATGATGTTCATACATGTTACTCTATCATATAAAAATAAAATTGAAAAATCGAAAACTTCCCTATTAAGATAACTTATGATACTTTAAGCAAGAATTACAGGCAGTTATGAAACAGAAAGGTTAATTTCTTAAATAATTAAAAGTTTTATGTATGTTTCTTTTAAAAGCAGAAAATAATATGGATTGCAAATATTTTAAAGTATTTATCAATGTTTAATGACATTTCAGAATTAAACACGTTAAGAGCATGTTTTCTTAGAAAACATAACTGTTAAAAGCATTTTTATTTGTAAAAAAAAAAAATTTCTTTCTTTTTTCAAAGAAAAAAAAACAGAAAGACAGTTTTATTTCTGCCTCAAAGTTTAAGGAACTTTTACATATTATAAAAAAAGAATTCAAATTACAATTCAAACATCAACAGCCTCTACATCACAGCAATATTTTACTATCCAAGTTTGGTAATTACAAAATCAACAAGAAAAGTTTATTTTGTGGATTTATGACAATAATATGCTTTTGTTGATGCAAAATAACATTTGCTGGTTTTATCTTGATCTCTACCAAATAAAATAGAGTTTACATATCTTTAAAAAACATTTTTAAGTGAAATTTTTAAAAGGTTAGAAAAATACAGAAATTTAGCAGTTCTCTGAATTCTACAGAAGAAAATTCTGGTGATGATGATGATAATGACCAATTAATTGGATCAAACTGAAACTTTAAAACAAACTTGTCCACTCATGAAATGTTTTCAAAATTTCTAAATAATTTTTGAAATTTTATCGCACTGTTTTTGTTAAAATTTTAAATCTTTTTATCAAGTAATACTATACCAAAATGAAAATTCACTATTGTGTGTTCATTTGCATAAAGTAGTATTCTCTGATTTACTTTCAAATTATCATTGCTATTTTAAGATACCGAAATCTGCCACATCCTAAAATCTACACAACTTCTGATCCCAAATCATCCAGATTTCTGGAGTCTGTAAGTGCAGATGCTGAAAAAACAAAACAAAGGAAAACAAAATACTGAAATAAGAAAGTGTTATGGTGAAGTACAGCACGAAAAATATCAGGGTTTGAAATTCTCATGATATTTTCGAAAATATCCGGTATTTCAATATAAACTAACAATTTTTGATATAAAATAACAATAATACAGGATATGGAGATGTTGAAAAAAAATTAAAAAATGCTGAGGCAACGAAGTTTAGTTGCAGCATGAAAGACACCCCTCAGTTAAACTTCATTGGGGTTTTCATACACTTCATTACAGTTTAAATACTGCAACATATAAAAAAAAAAGCACTTGAGGCGCCAAACTAGATATAAATTCTATAATTCCTTACCACTTGCTCCAGTCAAAATTTCAGGCTAAACTTATGTCTCATATTTTTCATGCCTGTGATATTTCGAGGCTAGAGCGTACACGGTAAAAACATCCAAAAATCAAAAATGAAGATGTATAGCGTTATATAGTATTTGTGTACAAGCACATTATGTTTTTAAAAAATGTTGAATAAAAAAATAGGCACTTTTATAACCTTTTTTTTTTTAAATAATAAGATTGTTTACAGTTTAACAAAAGGTATCTATGGCAGTGGCGTACCAAGAGCAGTTGTTACCCGGGTAGTAATCTTGGGGATCACATTCTTCCCCGCCAGAAAATAACTTTCTACAAACACATGAAGTTTACACTGAATTGTATAGGTTTTTTTTTTTTTGAACATTTGTGGTGTAGCAATAACCTAAATTGACTGAAGATCTACTTTCCAAGTTTAGTGAATACAAAGATTGACTTGAAAAGGGGGAGGGGGTTAAAGGTTGTGTTGCATTCGCAGTTAAGTTGGGATTATGCGGCAAAATTTTATCCAAATAGACTTTACTACTTATTAAATAGTTGCTTCAATTTGAGAAAATAATGTTACGTGAACGCTGTTAACTCACATAGAAATATTTTCATCCATAAGTATATTGCTTGTTTTAAAACTAATAAAATAGTGACCATAAAAAATTCCACTGAACATAAAAAGTTTGGAAAATTTTCAAATAATTTGGACGTTAAACCTAATTTTGTTTCCGAAAATGGTACTTCAATAGAAACCGAAGAAAAAATATTGTTGCGATTGACTGAAAATAGACTCGAGATCGACGGGTTGCCGACCGTTGCTGTAGGTAAGTTTATGGGTGGTATGTTTTCTTTTTTGTACTGGAAACATTGGTCTAAAAAAGAACAGAGCAGATTGCAGGGCTCACAAGTGGTCCCATTTTTAGTTTCAAGTCCCTTTTTCCACGAAAATTTTGGTTTAAGTTTGAATTTTCCCTGTAATCTCTTCAATCCCCTTCTACTTTTTTTTAAAAATCTTAACACGTTGTTCACATCTCTGCCATAATTTGGAAATTTTGAAACAAATGGGACACAACAGTTAGAGTTCGAAATTATTGGTTAGGTGTAAAAAATTAAATCAGCGAAGTTTCTTATTCTCAGCAAAAGTAATTTCAATTTTTAAAAAAACTGAATTATTGGCAAAAACCCATTCAGTATAGTTATTGCTTTCTAAACAAAACTACTTTTGTTATGAAAATAATATTCCACCCGATTAATCGGCAAGCATTGACCGACGGGTTACCTGGCAAAGTGGTTGATTACCTATTACTGCTGATTAAACAGTACACATCACCGATTTAAACCTTTGAAAGTTAAGATAAAGGTTCGTTTTAAAAAGAATTTAGGTCAATTTGTTCTAATTTCTGTAAAATATTTTTTGCTTTATACCTTCTGAAAAAAAGTATCAGCCCTTTCATATCATTAAAAAAAAATGTGTTATGACATTTATATTCTGGAGTTTTTGTTCTTGTTTCAACACTACAGTAACAGTTGTTCTACCTTGTACTACAGTCTGTATTTTATACTATGCTAGTAGAAAAAATTATTTCTCACTGATAAAAGTTCGTGCACAATGGAAAATTCTTGTTATTGAATGTGTGTAACATTCAAATCACCCAAAGAAAGTTCGACAAATGTGACTTTATATGCAATTACAGCATTCAAGACCTGACCATATATCTGATTATTCATGACATAAAATTCTTATTCAATGAACTAAGACAGAAAAGTGGCCTTATATCGAGGTCTGTATGTATCAAAAATAAAAAGTAGCAAAGTGATTAAAAACCTTGCTAAATGAATGCAACAGTAAGCCTTCTAGCTTTTATTAAAAAATTATTGCTAAAAAATTTCAGGTAGCATAAAATTATCCTGAATGGCTAAAAGATACTCAGAATGATTGTCTTCCACTACCCATGTTCAGGGTAGTAGGACAGGGTTCATACTCATTTTTAAAAGTAAAAATTAAGGACTTTTTAAGGACTCTCAAAAAAATTTAAGGACACATCGGGGAAATGATTAGATAACTTTAGGTACTATACCATTTAAAAGTTTTCCAGGGGAGGAGGCAAAGTGCATGATACATATTATATATACACATGCACAAATGCATCATTGCTTCCAAAAAGCAGGGAGGGCGCAATTGACTGGGATGTCCTCATTATCAGTGAATAAAATTTTAAAATTTCACACATCACAGGGATGAGAGTGAGTTTTCAGTTCATCTTTTCCATGTATGCAATATAATAATTACTACTGGGCATTTTTTCTTGCTATTACAAATTAAGTTTCTGTCTAACAATTTAAATGGAAATAAATCACGGGCTTTCTTTTGATGAAGTAGGAAATACCATGAGAACAAATCTTTTTCCCAACAGAAGAGAATTCATAAGCTTTTCAGTAGATACTGGAAAGCCTATAAGAAATAATGGAATCTTGAACAATGACCAGTTTTATATCAGCCCCTCTCCCAGGCTTGGGCGAAAGGACGCTGTGCCCAACTTGCTCTTTGATTCTTAGAATGCGCCATTTTATCGGTAAAACGGAGCCCTGATTGCCTTGTTGTTTATGAACTTGCAGCCTTTTTATTTAAGAGTTTTACTACGAAAAGGAAGGGAGCAAGTGTCCCCTCCCCTTGTTTTCCTACAATGTCTTTCTTCTATGTAAAAATAGCAAATATCCGCCCCTCCCAACTTGGATTGCCATATTGAGCTGACTATGACAATTGGGCATTGTAGAGACTAAACAATGTTCTTCCGAGGGCCTTTTCACTTTGGAACACTACTGATAACCGACTGCTGAAAAAAAATCTCCAGAATCACTTCATTACTTCTTGCCTCAGGGTTTGCATCCCATTTTATTCAATAATGGGGGACTGTTTAAACTCGTTCCCAATCAAGAATACTGGCTGTCATCCTTCCTCCTTCTCGCTTCACGACAAGGGAAGTGTTTCTTTGTCCAATTGACATGTGTTTTAAGATAAGTCTAACTCTTCTCTTCCAGCCATATAAACATTAAGTTAGCCCTGTATTTTATAATCTTCCACTCAAATTCAAGTTCTTAATAGTGCTTTTACATTTTGAATTTAGAATTCGCATGTACGGTAGAGAGCCACAAATCCGCTTCAATTTTTTTTCCTCTGCGAATTTGTTTTTTTATTTCAGTCTTTAATAATCTAAATTGCGATTAATTGCTGAAAGTTAGGTTTTGCGCATAATACGTTCTGTTTTATTATTATGGCTTAAACGCAAGGCAAGCATTTTTTGGTCCAAAAAATGCGTTGTATTTTTACTCAATATGCTTCATATTTTCTACTACTGAAAAAATAATAAGAAATATCGAAAACCGAAAGCAGATTCTAAAAGATTACTGCAGACTTATAGCAAATGCTAATATTTCGCGTGACACATGGCATCAAAGAAACGCAAAAGTATTTTTGAAAAATACAAAGAATTAAGCATGTAAAAGCCAAAAGTGGATGATTTTGGACATTTCAATTGAAAATAAATGACTTAACTATTGAAAATAAATACCAAGTGCTTTCAAACCCAGGAATAACAGTATAAATCCTACAACTACATCCAGAGCTTGATTACTGAATAGGCCATGGCTAAAATTGTAAGGTTTAACCACATTGGGGCCCCAAAAGAGCATTTGGCCTAGGGCTCCCAGACTATATCCACTAATGCTTTGAGACAATATCATGCCCTTTTTTAGGGGAAACTCTGTTTATATGAAAGGGAAATGCACTGAAGTTTTACACTGAAAACAGGATGAATTTCCCTTTGACAGAGATGGAAAATACTCATGTCTAAAAAATAAATTAGAGATGATACATGGCCAGTAGGGTATTTTATTTAGCCAGTGATTATTTTTAGGTCTACATAAGTTTGGTTTAATATTTAAAAAAGAACATATACAGCACAAAATTAATTTCAATCTATATTATAACAATAACATCTCACTCTCAAAAACAGTAACAGGTTATTGAGCAGCAGATCAATTTCAGTCAAACTTGAAAGTTATAAACAAAAATTTCAATAAGCAAAACTACATCAAGAGAAATACCTTTGTAGATGTAAATAAATATGTTTTAAAAAAGTTCAAACAGTGGCCTCAGTTTCATTATTTGTAGCATCCAGAGAACAGTCCTTCACTTCAATCAAATAATACTCTTTGCCATCATGTCCCAAATTTTGAATATCTTCCATAGAGTATGCCGATCCTATGACAGTAAGATTTCCATCCGCATCAGGTTCACCAACCATCAAAGTTTCAGCTTCTACACCATCATATGCTAAACTGTCACTGCCGCTATATTCACCAACTGAAACTTCAGTATCTAACAAGTCATTACTGTCTTCATCATCTATTTCGTCGTTATCATGCAACAAGTATATAGGATCAACATGTGTGTCAGAATTGATTGGATTGGTCTCTTTGTACGAATCAGAATGTGTACGTAAATGACGACGGTAGCTACCGATCTGCAGAAATTTTTTGCCACATATATCACAAGTATGAGGCGTGTATCCAGTGTGAACAATTAAATGATTTTCGAAATTTCCCAAGCGCTTAAACCGACGTCCACACACATCACAAACATGAGATTCATCATCACTATGAGAAACTAAATGTTGTTTTAAGCTAGCCTCCCTAGCAAAGCCTTTATTACATAAATGACACTCAAACGATCTATCAGAAGAATGAATTAATGCATGTTTTTCTAAATTTGCCGCTTTGTGAAATATTTTATCACAAAAGTCACAGGGAAACACATTTTTTTGAGTATGCTTCAAAAGGTGCTTTTCAAGTGTAGTTTTTCCAACATAGGTTTTACCACAATATTGGCAGGCATGGTCCCTTTCTGCTTCGTGTGTTTGCAAGTGACGTCTCAAATTGCTCATTTGATTGCACCCCTGCCCACAAATCTCGCACCGAAACGGACTTTGCTTAGTATGAGCTAAAACATGAAGCTTTAGATGATGAGAACGATTGAATGTACGTTCACAAATATAACATTTAAATGGACGTTTGTCAGCAGGCTTATGGATGATAAGGTGTTGTCTCAACTGATTTCCTTTCTTAAACCTTTTTCCACATATTTTACATCCATGTGGTCGTTCGTGCAACATCTCATAAGACATCTGTTCATCCATTTTGATGTTTCAATACCTGTAAAGGTTATCTAGTTAAACGAAATACTGTGTTCGCTCCGTTTCTCAAATAATGACGAAGAAACCAAGCATATGCAATAGAAAGAAATTAAACAAGCAACACAACTCCGGGCATAAATCTCCAGCACGGGAATATTTCAATCTATTTGCTTAGTCGTTTTTTTTTTCCGAGTGGCCTTTCTTCCTGGCTTACAACTGCATTTAGAAAACAGCATATACCCTTCAGTGACTCAACTATTCAATACAAACTGATTCTAAGAAAATCGTAACATATCACTACGAAAGTTCACAAATTCAGACCCTTTTTTTTCTTTCATGAACAAGGAACTAAGCAAATTTGTAACACATGCAGAAGAAATTTTAAAAATATTTATGTTCGTGTATGTTGCCATATACTGGAACATAAGCACGTTGAGCATTACGTCACAAAGTCGAAAAATGTCTTCTGCGCAGCTCCAGAGCGCGAAACTCTCGTTACTCAAACTCTGCGCGAAGCCTTGCGCAAGTTTCAAGCAACTTGAGCAAACTATTTTTCGATGTTAAAAAAAAGAAACAAAGTTTTTGGGGGATGAATATTTGCTCTTTGCCAGTTCTAGTAAAAATTTATTTCAGTGCTGTTGCTAAGATTTTATATAACTGGGACCGTACTTAAGTAAATTTCAAAAATTTTTATCCCAAGCGTGGCAATAGCGAGAATGTCGTTCAAAATGGAAATTGCTATTGTTTTGATCATGTGCAAAACATTAATTTTTTTTAGTACACATTAAGTTTTTTGTGATTTTATCGAAAACATTTAACTGCGATTCCCAATTAAATCGTTATAAGTTTGAATGTTCATTCCTCCTTTTTCAATAATGTAATTGTTGCACCTCGAGGCGTTTTTGTAGGTCTCCATTACTATGAATATAAATTGACTTTCAAGAAAATAATTTAATTCGCAATGGATTTGTTTAAACAGTTTTTTTTTAATTCAGGCACCATTAGATTACTTTTTGAACTTTTAAAGCTTCGCAAAAAAATTAGTCAAATTGCGAGGTTTCAATAGTATGTTACTTATTTCCTTTATAGTTTAATCAATTTAAAGTCTTCAATTGAAAACATTTTGCACATTCGCTTTGCATATAGAATTAGCAATGCCGGATCAAGTTATAGTGCTGCCCTCATTTTTTATGCAGTGTACCAAAATTACCGTAAAATGTAAAGTATCGTTTTTTAACATTTTAAGAAAATTAAATACAAAAATTATCATTAATAATGTATAGAAGTTAGCGTTTCTCGTGAAAGGGGTGCTTATAACAGTTATAAACTCCTTCCAGTCCCAGATAAAATAGACTAATGCTGTTAGCAGTAAATTTTCAAAGTTTGCTGACATTTTCCTTAAAAATTTCTTCTATCTGCCACATGTCTTTATTTTGTTAATCATGTGGCAGTAACTTGTATGAAACTGACTCATTTATTAATCATGACTCATTAGCCTAACTGGTGTCATAGTAGTGGCTCTTCAAGTTGCATATAACTATATTTTTGCTGTTTGCAGCCCCAGAATATAAAATTATGTGTCCCAATTAAAGAAAACTACTTAGTCATTACCTGATGATAAAAAATAAATTACATTTAAAGTAAAATTATTTTATGTGAATTTTTCTTTAGCAATCGATTTTTTCCAGTATATTTTTGAATACTTTTCATTTCAAAGAAGTTTTTATTTTTCGTATATTACGTTCAATTCTAAATTTTTTTTATGTACTTAAAAACTGAACTACACTCCTCCCCCCACCCCCGCTTCTCTTTTTATTTTTTAAATTTTTGTCTTGAGAACCTTTGTATCTTTTAGTTCACCCCTGGTTTTTATAAATTTATTTTTTCCAATGAGAGGGAGTGTAGTCATACTATCACCCACTCGTGCTCTCTGGAATATAAAATCTGACTACAAATTAAAATGTTTATTTTTATTGAGCTACGTATGCATAACGTATATAAAGAAAATATGAATCAACTAAATGTAAATAAAAATAGACCTGGTTATGATAGTCTTTTGTTCGTAATTTATTAATTTTTCTGTAGTTCTTTGTAAAGCATCGATGCATCCAGAATCACTCAAGTCCCTCACTCGATTAGATTTTTCTTCACTGACAAATCAGAAAGATCATTTACTATTGCATAGGAACAGCTCATAATTTTCAATGTGGGAATTTTTGGTTGTGTTTCATCAATGTCAGTATACACTTTGGTTTCATTCCTCTTTCACTTCAAAAAGTTCTTCCAGTGAGCTCTGAATTGTGTGAGTTAAACGACTATACTTCTGGAAAGAGCTTTGGAAATGATCGCAAAAAATCCACCAGTTGTTCAAGCTTGCTTATTAGCAAGCCAAAATACAGTTTATTACATGTTATCTGCCACCTCAGAAGTTAGGATTTTTAAAGAGGGGGCGATTTTATGTTTGCAATGCAGCATTCGCATAAAATCAAAACTCGTACACAAAAGGAAACAGGCGTAAAATCTGAAACCATGTATAATCAAATCCTTATAAAATGAAGGTATAATATAGTCTATATGTTCTATTTAAAGCTGTTTAGAAACTAACAAAAACTTAAAAGAGGATGTCACTCCTAACAAGTAATTTGGGTGATAAGGAACTAGTACTCTTGTTTCCCTATATTTGAAAAAATAATAAACTAAGAGCCTTTTCTGCTAATTCGTAGATTCTGCTAAATCGCTATTTTCAATCTTGAAATTTGCATAATTCTGCATAAAACATTCAATTTTTACGTTTCTTAGCTATTACATGTATGTGCTTCAAAATGTCTCAGTGACTTCACAAGAGAACCTTTTGATTTTATGTAAATTGTCCTACCAATACAACTAAATCTTGCGAAATTGAGGCCGGAAAACTGAATCCTCTTCTGTAACAACCAACTTCGCATATAAAAAGAAAAGTAAAAGGTTCAGCTGAGAGGTAATGAAAAATAAAAATAACCAAAAGCTGTGTAACTTTATTTCTGCTGGTCTCTGAAAATGGCTATACTGATAATGCTAAACTATTCTGGGTTTTATGTGAAACTTTTTCAAAAGGATATGTTTTTTTACAAACAGATAAAAATCATTTATCTACAAGACTCACACAATCTTTTTACCAAGATATTTTTTTTTTTTATGTCTGTCAAAAGTCCTTCTGGCATTGTTTTTGTTCTGTCTTACTGTCCTTTGTGAGAGATGTCCGATCATGAGTATCGTTGGTCAAATGTTTTCTCATGGCAGTCGAAGACTAGAGCTGCTGACGTTCTTCTTGGAAAATCTGCTAGAAGTGGTTGACGCATGAATAGTCTCATCACATGAAGTTGGAAGATCTTGCCCCTACTGATCTAAAGATTCAAAACATAAAAACACTAAAACAGGTTTTTTTTTGCAACAATCTATGCTAGATCGTACTATTATATAAATGGTTTATTTATTTATTTATTTATTTTTTTGTAACAGTTGTTGTGGGTTAGCTAGTACACTATGTGCTCATGGTGGTTTTGTGAATTTTAGCCCAAAATCAATAAAGTTATTTATAGAAATATAAATGGTATTACCCTCCTCTTATCTATATATCATCTCTGTGTCTATGTACATATTTATACACATATATGTATAATGTTTATGTGAATATTTACTATGAATGAACTCACTGTCAGTTGAGTTTTCTTGTATTTCTTATTTATATGTATTGTATATAGATTTATGTTTATCTTTTTTAGAGCAATCATCAGGTTTTGTTAGAAAGAAAATTATTGGAACTGATGGAGCTGAAGTGAAACAATACATGTGCAAAAAATGCTCCTATGTTTGTCCAAATCTTACTCATATGCGCCGTCACCTGGTTACTCATACAAAGACTCGTGAATTTAAATGCTATGTTTGTTGTAAATGCTTTGCTCAAAAATGTAGTTTACGTTTACATCAAAAAAAAGTTCACGGCTTGAACACTTTTAATGATGATGTTTCAGAAAAGTAAACTAAAATGTAGTGCATGTATAATCAGGGGTCTGTCCAGGATTTTTCATAGAGTCCGTTTTTTGTGAAAAATCAAATAATTTTGTGAAAAATGAATTAATTTTGTGAAAAATCAAATAAATTCGCAAAAAAAAAAAAAAAAAAAATTGTTAAAACGAGTTTAGAGATGGCACAAACTGCATCAATTAAACTTAAGGTTGAGTGTTTTTCTCTTCTATGTTGAGAAAATCATTCTGAGGTGTTTCTCTGATATTTGCCGGGGGGGGGGGGCATCGCTCTCTCAAGTATCAATATTTATCTACCATTCTACATTATGTTAAATTATACTAAAAATATTTCTGTGCAGTATTTAAAATAATTGTAACAAAATATTAAAATTCAAAATAGGGTTCAGTATTTAACTTTTTGACCCAAGACACTCTTAAGAAGCATAGAATTTCGTTTAAAACTTATAAATTCCGTGATTTTAATAAAAATAAAAAGATATTTTAATTGTTTACCTCTTAACAAAGCGTAATCATCATCAAAAATTCGAAAAATCGGATTCCCATAGTGGATGCAAAGAGATCACAATTCTCCAAGTGAAGGCACCAAAAGTATAAAAACGGCTTGTAAAAGAAATATTTTTGATAAAATTATTTTAAAATTGTATTTTAGAGTCCTATGATAAACATTTCATTAATATTTGTGGACACAGTTGACGCAAAAAATAAAAATAAATAAAATAAACCATCTATTCAGCATTTTAATTTTTGACTCATAACAGAAAATGGAATTTTGCTTTAAAAACTTGAAAAGAGAGTTCTAACAGAAATAAAGAGACTTTTCATTTATTTGCATCCTAATAAAACGAAGCTAGCTTGAAAAAAGAACAAAATATGATTCTCATATCGGATGTTAAAAGATTGCATTTTTCAAAATGTAGACATTTAAAGAAAAAAAAAAACGGAAATTAAAAGAGTTTATTTAAACTTAATCATCCTTGTTAGCATCAAAAAATCAAAACCCATATAATTTTCTCCCAAAATAACAATTAAACATCGCACCGCACCCACCGTAAAAACGCAAATATTGACAAGCTGGTAAATGAGAATATTTTCTAATCAAGTCATTATAAAGGTTCAACGATAGACGCTAAGTGGTGATAATTTTGAAGTTGGTAACCCTTTCTGAAGCAATCATATTTTTTCCCCACCCATATCCTCCCTTTCTCCTATCCCTTTGCAGTTCTAAGTTCATTTCGCAGATATATATTATTATTGTTTATTAAATCATGATCGGAGAGAAAAAGTGCTTACCAATGCCTTTTCAGAAAAGTTTACAACAACATCGCTGCTAAATAGATGTGATAAAACAAACAACCATTATATTTATTAGGCAGTAGCAATTATTTATCCCTTGCAGGAGCATAGCAAGAGCGCCGATTTTTTTTTCTTTCCAAAATTAACCGATTTTGTATAAGCTGATCCCTCTAATTTGACTTACAAAAAGGTTCCAAAAGTTATCGGTTTATACACAGAAATACGCGTTATTTTGCTTTCAGATTTGCTCTTTCAATAAACAATTTGTTAAAGATCTGATCTTGTTTATCAGAATTTTGTGAAGGGTCCGTTTTGTTTGATCAGGATTTCGTGAAAGGACTGTTTTGGTTGATCGGATTTTTGTGAAGGGTCCGTTAACGGACCCAAATATCCTCTGGCCAGACCCCTGATAATGTTTTCTTACAATATGAAAAATACTCTTTTTTTTCTTCTAAATATTATTCAAAGTGGGGGGGGGGGGGGGAGGGGATATGGAATTTGTTGTTAAAAGGAGTGAAAGTTAAGGTGACAAATTTTGTCTATATTGGCCTTAGGTTTAAAAAATGATCTTTTAATCATAAATATAATAGATTTTTGCTTATAATAATTTTTGCTAACAAGGTTTATCAAAATATGTAATGTTACGTGTATACTTTCTTCATTTCAAAAATTACCGAGAACAGGGTTTGCTGATATATATCAATTGATATATATCTGATATTTCATGTAACGGCAGCAGTGAGAGACAAGGGTCCAGTAACAGACAGTAATAAGTTTCAATTTAAATAATAAGAATTTTAGGCAGGTAAAACTGATGTTGCTGTGACCCATGAATACAGGGCAACCATCTGGTGATATCAGGGCGGAATTTTATGAGCCAGTTGGTATTTACAAGTCAGTGGTGGAAGGTTATGAACAACTACCACCAGGGTCTTCCGATGTTTCATGTTCATTTGAATTTATTAAGGCTTTAGTTCTGAAAAAGAACTTTTGCCTCATTTTTGAACAGTAAATGGGAAATCTGTCCATTACTCATCCTATCTGTTACTGGGGGTTAGACCTTTTTTCGAAATTGAGCAAATAAAAAAGAATTCCAGAAGAAAGATCCAGAAGCAACCAAATGTTAGATGAGATGTGATTGCATTTGAGACAAAAATAGTTAAAAAAGTCTAAATACATTAAAAGGCTCGAAAAATTGAGTTAACTTAAGAGCGATGTCTTAAGCATGTCTGTTATGAAAATTTTGATGTTGTAAAATTTACGTTTATATTTATATATATTGGATTTTGACATGTGCATATTTCAGGTGTAACATATAGTTAATAGTGCCCTTTAATAAGCTTTTTACTTTTTACTACATTAAACTTATTTAAATATATATGTATTGCTTGACACAAAGTAAATAAACAAAGATCAAATCCATAACAAATTTGTATATTTCTTCTTAATATGTTCAATATATATATTATTTCAAATTATGTAATTCTTAGTGAGGTATATTGCAAATGTGATATTGATATTTAAAATAAATGAATAATGTTTTCAATACAATTTACACAAAATCTATGCTTTAAAAGCCACTTTTTAAATTTTTAAACTAAAATCACAGTTCATGAAATACACTGCCGGCTCAGTCAATTCCAGCCGAGCACGAAACTGCAGTCCTCGGCTGGAATTGACTGAGCCGGCGGTGTATTTCTGCCTTAGCCCTGGCTATAGGGCGGTAACTTACTGAATAAAATCACAATTGTTGCAAATGCAAGTCATCATGTATTAGCATGGCATACCCTGTACCTCCATTCTAAAATCTTTATACAACAGAAAAATTAAAGAATTTTAAGAACTTAAGGTTACTTTAAATATGAAAAAATTTAAGTGTTTTCATGATAAATGTATTGTTATGATACTTGATGCTGTTCATGGTAAAACTGCTTGTGTACACGGTAATGTAGATTTTGTTTATAAATAAACTGGAATGTCCGTAGTGATTTTGAGAACTTTTTAATGAGTACACATTGTGTCCATTATAAAAAATCAACTTTACTAATTAGTAGTTAATATTTAAACTGTCAGTTTTTTTTTTTCCAGAGTGTAGTAATGCATTTGCATGTAGATTTTCGAACTATAAAAAAAATGGTAGCATATGAGTTTGACCGAGATCAGTGTACCTGTCTTGTTCAGTTTTGGGCCATTCCATATGGTAATACGGGACATTTCTCAGTATTTTGTATTGTAAATACAAATAAAACTAACTAGAAATTTTATTTTTGATAGCAACAGTAAGAATTTGTCATAAGAATTCTTTAGAACATTAAGCTTATTATTTTTAAATAAAATAATTAATGAATATGCAGCATCGCCGTGTACTAGGGAGGTCTTAGGGTTCCCCCCCCCCTTAAAAAAAGTTTGGTTTGACACTTAAATCTTTGTTTATGTTTAAAAATTTTCAAAAAATATTGTTTCAAAACCCAAAGGTCTTTCATTTATATTAATTTGCATAAAACACTTTCATAATAGATAACCCGGTGACTTGAACTAGCACAAATAGTGCAAAGTTCCGTATGAAAGTTTTTAAACCCTCCCCAAAATTATTTTCTGGTTACGGCTCTGATATGCAATAAAATGCTGGTCATGGAAAGGGACTTGTATGGGTCCCGTTTTGTTACTGGCATTTTATTGCATGTCGTTCAGTTAGTTTCTTCAAACTTCTAACTTTTATGTTCTTATGACAAATCTTTACTGTTGCTATCAAAACAAAATTTCTTGCTTGTATTATTTGTATTTATGAAACAAAATCTTGTGACAAGACTACTTAAAACGTCCCGCTCCATCACATGGAATGGCCCTTTTAATATACTGGTACGTTTCTGAATGACAAATTAAATCTGTACAAAAATGAGATTCAGCAAATACAACTTAACTTGTAGTCTTTTTCTTTTAGCTAAGCTCACATGCTATGAATTACTTTTTAGTTTGTCAGTTAACATGAAAGGCTGAGAGAAATCAAATGACAAAACTCGGTATTCGCTATAGTTAAGCCTATCATGTAATGTATGTTCATCTTCCTATTGCAATGAAAATTTCATCAGATAAGTTACATTTCCCTTTTCTTAATATATATATATATATATATTTAAATTCTTTGATACTTGCAACTGTTGACAATTATTTCCTCTCCTTTATTTCTCCCTTTTTTAGTTTTTTCAGCTTAAATTATTTAACATTCTGTTAAAAAATATTAATAAACAGTTCTTTCATCAAAGATAGTCCCATTTATAAAAGTAATGAAGCTGTTTTGAAAACTGGACAAATATTGATCAAACACATTTTTTCAATTGCTTTAAATTTGATAGTTACAGTTTTAATTGAATCATCGTATCATTTTTGTTTACTTGTTTATGGATTACTTGTATGGCAAAATGGTTATTTGACTTGTAAGTTTCAGTTTTTTGAACTTTTCCAAAATCTAGTACATTATTTGAAGTAGTGTTGGTTTTGTGATAGTGCTTTCAAATTTGATCTGATTATTCATACATTGAATAATTCAAGCACTTTGAAGAAAAGGGGTGTAAGTGCCAAAATTAATATTTTGAAGATAACAAGTGCAAATGTTATATAAAACTCTGATATATTTTGGAGTAACAGATAAAACTAGTATCACTCTAAGGGGCTGCTGTAACCCATGGTTTAGAAAAAAAAATTCAAAAAAATCCTATGTACATTTTGAATTTTGCATGTGTTTTTTATGTGACTTTAAAAAGTTCATTTACATCCCTTTGCTTCTCACTGCTTCAGTTATGTTTCTTTTCTATCTGAACTTGTATGAGATTTTTATTTGAAATTGGAATTTTGAAAGCTGATCTTTTATTGCTTGCTATTTTATGTGCAGTAAACTCCTGATTATTCGCAAAATAGGTTAGCAAACTAACCGTGGATAAGGAAACTTTGCAGATAATCCACAAAAACAGGTTAAAAACGATACTAGTGTGCAGTAGCTGAAAAATATCCACAACTCTTGCATACATATATATATATAAAATATAGCGAAAAACAATAACAGTATTTGAAAAAAAAATTATGTGAGAGTTTAAAAAAGGATTGCTCATTATTGCAAGTGAATTGCATGCAAATGCCAGCAAATTGTGCTAACATATTAACTGAAACAGTTCAAGTTGGGTACACCAAAAGCATACAGGGAGGAGTGGGGAATTTCGTCCAGCAAAACTGGTCTGGTCATTCGTTTACCTAACGTAAGTAGTTTAGATCTAAAAATCGGGTTTCTGTGACCTTGGAAGGGTTGATGTTATCAGAAGGGAGAGGGAAAAAGAAACAGGAATGTCTAAAAAAAGATTTTGTACTTTTAAGTTAAAATGGGCACAATTTTAATGCCTCCACAGTTTTTTTTTTTTTTAAAATAAAAATTGCTGCTAACCAGGAATTTACTGTATCTGTTTTTAGACTCAATGATTTTTATTTGCATATTATATTCATGTATAATATTTTTATTTTCAGTAATATTGAATTCCTCAAGCACCTCTTATACCCTTCAAAAATTAAAACTTCTTTATAATGGAAAAGATTGTATAGTTTACTGCTGCAACTTTTGTCCTTACAAGACTCCTAGAGGAGCTGACATGAACCGCCATCAGGTTAAACATACTGGAGCTCGACCATTCAAGTGCACCATTTGTGGGAAAGGTTTTTCGCAGAAGCCTAGTTTACGCTTGCATCTGAAAACACTTCATTCTTCTTACCAACGTCAACATGAGCATGACTGATTTAACATTAGCAATTTGTTTTCTCTTCAAGAATATGTAACATACTTGAATCTATCTTTTTGTAATAAGTGTGTGTTCTTGCTATGCTTTATTTATTTATTTTTTAATTTAAACTTTATTTACTATTATATACTCCTAATTTGAAAACCTAAAATCAGTGTTTTATTTCTTAAATTCAAATATATGTAAGATTCAGAACTATTGTTCAATAATCTGCATGTAGGATACGATACAACTACAATTGTAAACAAACAATAATAAGCAAAAATTGTATAGGAACATATGACCGAAAATTCAAAAATTTCACTGGAATATGCTGATGCATCATATGCACACAAAGCCAGAAACTGATGATCAGGCCTATCAAATTTCATTTCTCCCCAGGAAGGGGGGGGGGGGACGCAAAGGATACCTACTTGATACCAGAGAAGAAGTCCCATCCAAAACTAAACGAACCTACTTTCCTGTATACTAACATTGTTTATCTATTATATAATCAATGTACTCTAAATTAGCTACGATGGCAAATTATGTCAAACATTCCTTTTCAAAATTTTAAGCTGATTTCTAGAAACAAAATATGCCAGGCTCATCTGATGAAATAAATATGTAAAAAATAAATAAAGAATGAAGAAAAGTTGTAGAAACTTTTAAACAATCTCAGTTCATATATTTTTTCCCATAAAAAAAGGTATGATCACTTTCAAAAAAAAAAAAAAAACAAACAAACAAAGAATTAAACAATGAAAAGCTCAACAAAAGAAATTTTATGTTAAAACAGTAAGGACTCCAAATTTCCATTTATTTCCTGTGCCCAAAAAAAGGATTAAAACTTAAGAATGAAAATAAAACAAATGAACTGAAAATAAAACCAGGGCTGCGGAGTTGGGAGTTGTGTGTGAAGGCTTTCATTTCAAGAGTCAGAGTCGGTCATTTTCCAAAGTCCACAACTTGGCCAGTTCTTGTGTTGTCAGAGTCGTACTGATATTGGGGCAGAGGAAGTAAAGTCAGGGCTGGGGGAAGTCATTTTCCTTCCGACTTCAACGGGCCTGGTAGAAACAAGGCCTGTAGAGTTTGAGTCTGACAGATTTTGCGATAAAGGAGTCTTAGTTGGTCATTTTTCCACCAAATCTGTATTTCTACCAAAGCTGCGGAATCGGAGTTGGACTGATTATGGGGTAAGAGGAGTCAAAATCGAAGGCCCTTAAATTGTTGGAGTCGAGAGTTCATCATTATTTTCCTACCGACTCCACAACCCTGGTGAAAAAATTTTATTCAGTTATATTTATCTTGCACTCAAAAGTTATTAAGGGTATGACAGACACACTTTTCCCCCTCCATCTTCCCCACCTCAAAATCCTATTTTTTAATCTTTAATTTTTCAATATTTAATTTTTTTTAAACTTTTGTATTGTTTTTAATGATATTTTTGAGAGGCATTCATTCTTTCATGATTTTTTTGTTTAATCTTTTACTTTTATGTAAAAGTAGGTTAAAAATTGAACGAAAGAAGCCACAGGACTAAGTGGTCAACAATTTTTTACAATTGCCACTTTTTTTCTGCACTCGCCACATGGTGAGTAGACATTTCCTGGCCTAAAAAAAAAAGCTAAATAAAATTATTTATGAAGCCCTTCAGAGTCCCTATTGATGAAGCTCTTGAAGAGTATACAGCTGGAGCTTTTTGACTTGCAGACCTCTGACATATACAAGACAAGTTTCAGAGAATTAGGTTGAGACTTTTAGAGTTGTACAAATTCTTACCTCCAGGTTTTATTGACTTTTATAAGGAAAATACAAGCATGTGTGTTAAAATGTTCAGTAGCACATAATCTGTGAACAAACTTTTTCTATCATAAGCATTAACAAACATTTGCAATCAATACTAGAAATTTCGACAAACAACAATGAACCCAATGTGTGAAAATTAGCTGATGAAATTCAGTCAGTCATCCCATATCATCATGTCATTTAATGTTGGTATAATATTTAGTCAATGGATAGAACGTTGTCTTTGTACTGAAATGGTTTTGGTTAGATAACTTTCTAAGCCTATATTTTGCTAAAATTACATTATGAATTTAATTCTGTATTATTGATTTTTAACATTTCTTTAGTTTGTTGTCTAAATGTTTGAGGCTTTTTTATCTTTATTATTATGGTAATGAATTTTATTTTTTTATTTCTATGATATTTTTATTTCTAATCATTTTGTTATTATAGAAAATTATAAGTCATATACACCATATGTATTTTACATTATTTTTTTAAAATGTCTTCTATTTTTTCCCCTTTAAAATAATATTTTAGTTTTGCATCATTGGGTTTAATAAAAATGTTTTGACATGCTTAAATTTATAAAACTTGCAAAAATATTTTATATGTGTAATCTTTTTTTAACTCATGCGAAATTTTGAGACTCTAATGGCTAAGCAGCTGTTCAAGAAGGTTTTATTGCATCAAAAGCTCAAAATGTGTTCTGCTTTGAAAATGATTTCCTTTTTTACTCTAAATTATGTGTAAAAAATATTTTTGCAGTTAAATGTTTTAATAAGGTAAATCATGATAAGGTAAATCAATATTTTAGTTTATCTTCTTACTGCAGCAATAAGACCTTTTGGTTTCATGTGGTTAATAAATGTTTACCTTGATTATCTCAAAACTTTTCTTTATGGACTTATCCCACTTTAGTTCTGAAAGCATCATGAACTTCTAACATTTCCTTGTCAGATAAACTGATTTTTGAGTAATCACGATTGCTTATTGTTCTCACTTGACAGTTTTGAATTCCTATGATTTTATTTTCCCCTGCCTTCCTTTGCAGCACCACCATTGGCCAGCCGCCTCACGATGCTGCTCCTGTAGCGAAAACCGTCTCCAGGTTGCGTCACTTACTCACATACACCTACACACTAACAGATACACACACGCATACATACAGACAACTACCCACACATACACATACCCCCCCACACACAAACACACATGCCTACACATATACACATACAAACAAACATATACCCCCCCCCCAAACAGACACACACTCGTGATTGCAAAAACATAATTTGAATTCAAGGTGTCAAAGTTAAAATTATTTTTTATTTATTTATTTTTTTTAATTTATTTTTTTCTGTTTGCTGGCTTATTTCAAAAATGCTTGCTATTTTAGAAAATAGTTTAATTTTCTGCCAAAGAAAAATCTTATATGTTTTCATGTTGATACATATATATATATATATATATATATATATATATATATATATATATATATATATATATATATATATATATATATATATATATATATATATATATATATTTCTGCATTTAATCTATAGTGAAAAATAATTTTCTTTGTCCTCATGATATTAAAGTGAGTCACTTTAAAATATGGATTTTTTTTTTAAAGATTAAAGCCTTGCTGTTTTTTTTTTCTTTTTATATATTTTCTTAATTTATATGTTTCATAAAGGCATTTAAAAGAATTTTTAATTCTCTTAGAAATAATGATATGAATAAGACTTTTGTTATTTGATTTTTAATGTATTGTAATTTTATTGGATTCTATTTCTTTCCCTTTTTTCTTCCATTTAAAAACTTAGTCATGATGTTAGTTTTAATTATTTGAAAATAGATTTGTTCCTTTGAACAATTATGTTTTTTTAAAGTATTTTTTAAAGCTATATATGTTTCCTTTTTTTCATTTTGCAGTGAAATTGTCATCGGATGAAAGTTTTATGCATAAGAAGATAACAATAATAGCCGATAAAGGCCAAGTTAACCTGTATTGTTGCCAAATATGTTCTTATCGCACAGCAAATAGCGGACACATGCGTAGCCATATTGTGACACACACGGGAGCTCGCCCATTTATGTGCAACATTTGCCAGAAAGGCTTTTCTCAAAAGAGTAGTTTACGAGTACATCAAAGAACTATTCATTCTTTACGCCTATCAGCTGTGTGAATGTACATATTTTGTTTTTTGTAAAACTGGTTCATATGTCTTAATTTTAAAAATGCCAATGAAATCATTTGATTAAAACAAAAGTCATCCAGAAAATAATGGTCATTTAGATATACAAGTAGAAATATAGAATATCAAATGGGGAAAAAAAAATTCTTTTCATACCTGAAACATCCCTTATTTTTGTACATAATTTTGTTGTCCGGGAATAAGTTTTTCATTTTGTTTCATTGTGACTTTTCTCAAATATCAGACTTCTATTTTTTTAAAATTTAATTTCATCAATTTTCTTTTTCTTTTTTGTAATCTTAAAACACGCACCAGCAAGGTAAGTGCATTTTGTAAAGCGCGCTACTTCCAACCACTGCACTAGACCTTGATCCTAGTGATTTCCACCCTTTTCATGATAGGCATGAGTTTTTTGATAGTAAAAGTTTTGAAGTGAATTGAATACAATAATCCACTTGGCTTAGTGAACTGAAGGCAAGTTTCTGAAGTTTATGACTGGATACGACGAATGATTAAATGTAGTAGGTGATTGATTGTGTAGAAAAGTGAAAGAATCTTCAGGTATGTAACAAACTTGTTTTTCCCCTGTTTTTTGTAAAATGGCTTTTATGTTTTGTATAACCCTTCTGTTTTTCATTAAATTATGAGAATGTTACAAAAATGCATTGCTTTACACCATATAATTTGTCTAGCTTGTTGAAAATTATCAAGTGTAACAATTTAAAAAGTGATTTATTTGCATTTATGCATAAGTCTTAGTGAATATACTTATCTGATTGATTTAGTTGTTTTACTGAACATGTTCCTATTTCTGTATTTTTTAATGTTCTAAGAGATCTTGGCTTCAATTAATGTTTTTTTTGTGTACCTGCTGCATGCCATAAAAACATTTTGTCTGATGAAAAGAAAAATGAGAATAAATCATATGATTCCAAAAATGTCCTTCTTGCTTGTACATTGAATTTTAATAAAAGAAATGTTTTAAATGAATTAGTTCATCATTTAAAAATAATTGTTTCACATCAATTTTTTTTAAACAAGATGAGTTTGTCAAAAAAATTTTAAGCAGTTCTTAAATTCAATTTTCAAAATTGATATTTAAAATTAGGATGTTTTAAACATTTTATATTTAATCACATAATAACCTAGATTTAACATTAAATCTATGAAAATAAGTTTCCTTTTCTTATTAAATAGTTTCAAAGAAAGTTAATCACATAAAAGGGTTTATAACTGCTAAATTTCTTAAGAAACAAATCCAAGTTCTTTATTTGAAAGTATTTCTTAAATTATTAACTTTGCACATATCCTCCCCCCTCCACCTTTTTTTTAATTTTTATTTTTCTTTCCTTTTTTTTTTCATTTAAGCCTGTATGAACATTATTCCCATTACATTTTATAAGATAAATAGTTTTGTGTATTATACCCTGAAATGCTGATTAAGAAAACTAATTGAATATTTTTAAGTAACAAATATATTTTTTAGTAACCCAAAGTTTGAAGTCATTCAAGTTGAGCATTGGCTTTAGAAGATCTATCAATTACCTTATTCAGAATGTGATTCATTTATGAAAGTATAAAAAAATGATTATGAATGAATAAATTATTATTATTAATTATTTTAATATTTATTTCTTAATAATTCCTAAACCAGAATTTAAGTGATAAAAACTTGTTATATTTTTAACTATTTTCATTTTATTTCACTAATAGAATTTTCCCCCATGCAGTGCTTCATACATCCGGTGACAATTTCTTCATTCAGAAAGTAAAAATACATCCTGAAAAAGCTGTTGTGAATGTATACTGCTGCTTATTATGTCCGTACAAAACTCCAAATGTTGGGCATATGCGTTATCATGAAGTTAAACATACTGGAGCTCGGCCTTTCGAATGCAATATCTGTCAGAAATCTTTCACAAGGAAGACCAGTTTACAAGTACATTTAAGAACAATTCATACTAATTATCTTGACGTGCTTAAGTAATTGGTAATAATGATTTAAATATTACTTGATATTTTATTTTTGCTTTGTTGACTATAAACGAAATTAAAAATGTGTTGCTGGATTAATTCATTCAAGTTTTACTTAGCATATTATGGTTAAAAGGGAAAAAAAAAATATTTTAATGGAGAAATATCCTAGATTTTAAGTTTAATAAAGTAGTTAATGTTAATAATGAAGTAAATTATAATTTTATAAAGATTCAGGTCTTGAATTTCAATAAGAATGTAATTTCATATTATAATATAGTGTGCCCACTTTTTTCTAAAAAATCTGGGACGCCGGAAGAAACTGGACAAAATTGGACGAAATGAAAAATCAACTGATTATCCATACATAAATTTATTGTTATGGTGTAATAAAATTAATATATAATTCTAATACATTATATATTATGAATTAATCATTTAATTTAAATAGAATGATTGTTAACTTTAGAATTTGGTAAATCCAAAAAATTTTTTAATTATACATTGGTGCAACTAATTTTAGATCATAATTTATTTCAAAGTAATAAAATTTAACAATGTGAATGAGATATTGGGCGTGATTACACTATTATGTATTTCAATAAAGAAAATTAAACTCAGTGGAAAAGTCAAATGATATGCTTGGAGACATACATACAAAATGAAGATTTATAGACTAAAAACATTTTATTACTGTAATATTTTTCGAATTTTATTGATGTTACCCCACAGGGTCATTCCATGTCAGTTCAACCACACCCCAACACCCATCATCTCAGATTTCAATGAAACTTTGTATACTTCTATGTTTCATAGTCCTAAGTAACCTCCTAAAGTATTTCTTCTCTATTAAAAATAGTTTTTATTTTATGACCCTTCAAAGTTTTGAGATTTTGCGTTAGTTGTCATTCACAGTTCTCTCAGAATGAACTGCAGCTGTTTGCAAAAAAAATTATTTCTCAACAACTAAAGATAAAAAGTTTTAGAAAATTTTCACATTATACATTAAGACTTCAAGCATTTTAGAAAAAAATATATCAAAAATCTAAATTTATATTTAGCAATTAAAAAAAATTAACAAACTGAAAATTAAAAAAAAATTTCAATAAAAAAATGATTTTCAAAATTTTAATTTTTTGGCATGAGGGTCTAAATTAAAATAATTTATATATTTTTTAAAATGATCAGTAATATGTGTGCTAACATATAAAAGGAAAATCTTTAGGGGACTTTGAGGGATTCTGCCCCTTTGCCCCCCTCCCCCACCTTATTTTGGTAAAAGAAAAAAAAATCGATCACAATCTTACAAACTAAGCTAATTACTAATAGCATCAAAGAAAATTTGAATAATGACAGACATTGGTGTTTAAACCCAAATTTAAACATTTTAATGCTCAATATTTTTTTGAATTGAAAGTAGTTAATTAAATTAATAATAAACAATAAAAACAGCTTATCACGAAATTAGAAATTTTCCTACAACAATTTATGCATACTAAAAATTATTGTTTAACTTAAGACAACATAGAAATTTAAAAAAAATCATCTAATTTTAATTTATAACTAGGCAATTAATACAAAGCATTACAAATCCTATAAATACCAGCTCATAGTTCTTAAATTCCTTCTACCTTATGTCTGTTTTCCTACTAAGAAGATTAGAAAAAACGTATGTCATTCTAATTGTTGTGTTGTGTGTAATCAGATCTAGGCCAAATACAAGTAAAAATTTGATATCTGTCCAGTAATGATTTCTCTAAGCAACTGGGCAAAGAACAGACTAAAAGACAAATTCGAAGCTAGACACTTCTAGTTCGTAGAGCTTTTAACTTGTTTCATTAATCTAATGCAATATCAAACTGAAACATGGATTTGTTTTCAACTTATCAAACAGATTACCCTAGAAGAGTTTAGGTTTAACTCAGCAATTTATTGGGTATGAGTTTGAAATGATTACCATTGCTCAAAATGTTTAGAATTAAGGCTTTGCAACAATCTCATTTGACTCCAAAACTGTGTTTTGTTATCTTGAGTGTTTCTGTGATCATAAATAGATTCTAATAACTTGGCATTTAAGCAAATTACTAGTAATTTACTGGTAATTTTCTTAGATGTTTTGTTTTCTTATTAATATATTGACCTGTCACTTCCCTAACTTTATGGTTGCTTTACTAGCCCACAACAAGGAACAGCTGCTATTAGATGACAGCTGATCAGTAAGCTGTATGGTAGCTGTATTTATAGTTAGTTGCTTATATTATGAATGAGATTGTTAACTGCTTTTTGTTTATAAGACACTTTTTCTCCTTGTTTCCTCTTTCAACTGCTGCATTAGTTTTATCAAGGGTGGTATGTTGTTTAAAGCCACTTTTTATTTTATACAAATGATTTATAAACATTCTATTCTAAATATTCCTGTTTAAATACAGTGAAACTTCAGTAACTGGACACACACTGATAACCCCAGTAACTGGGCATTTATTTTTCTTAGGGTTGGCCCAATGCCAAATTCAATGGCTGAAAATCTATCTAACTTGACACACATTTGTGAGAACCCCCTATCAGTCTACACCCAATTGCTATTCTAGTTCAATTTTTGCTACCAACATTCTTTCATTTAAACTTTTTCTCAGAGTTTTAGGGAATTTCTTTTAGAGAATTCTATCTTTTATCCAGGGGAGTAAGCAACCACTCTGAGCTGTTAGTGCAATTCTAAAAGGATAGGATAAAATATACCAAACTGTAGAGAAAGAAGGCACTATTATACCTGTATTCTAAACAAGTGTGAGCAGGACCTTTTATCTTTAACTGACATGACTAACAAGAAGCTTTTTATCTCTTTTTAACAATTATGTATTTATTCTTCACAATATATTCAAATATATTATTGATTTTTATTATATACTTTTCAAAGAAAGAAAATGAAAAGAATAGAAAATTCCTTTACAGGAATTAGTTTTCATAATGTTAAGCATTAGTAAGTAAGTGATACACACAGAAACTCTTTAGGAATTAAAATTTTGGAACCCCAGTAAGTTGATATCCACTTAAGTCGAAATTTTTTCATGTTTCCTTGGTTTGTCGAGTTATGGAGGTTCCATTGTAGTTTGAATTAGCACATTTCATACCAATTTCTTTTCTCTATCTGTTTATTGCACTTAATTGCATTGCACTAGTGTACACCCCCAAAATCAGTTGAGGAAAAGATGCAAGTTATGTCGTTATGTTGAGGGGGGGGGGGGATCCGGACAAATATTATTTTTTTTCCCTTGCAAATACTAATTTGGTTTCTTATTCTCATTAAAAATATATATAAAAATCCATTGAATATGAGAGATGCAATTTATTTCCTCATTTGCTATGAAGGGAGGGGGGGGGGGGAAGGTAATTTACTTTATTTAGAACATATTATTACTAAGCAATCAGGCTATTAACTTTTAAGGGGTGTTAACTGTAATTTCAAGAAACGAAAAGGATGAATTTCTTGCTGTACAGCAGTAACACTAAAATGAAAAACAGTTCCACTATAGCAATTTTTCTCAAACATAAGGGTGGAGGTGGGAGGAGGGGGTCCTGAAAGTGCTAGAAACTTCATGATTTTGAATTTGTGTTAAGACTTATTTCTTGTTTTAAGCTGTCTTAACTAAAATGCAGTAATCTGCATGCAGATATTGTTGTCTGTAACTTTTAAATTTCATGATATCTTATTTTCAGAATGTCTATATTTTAAACAATTTTTAACTATTTCAAATTAAAAAAAAGCTTGAATATTAAATTTATATGTCTGACTTCAATATTAAACACACTTTATATTTAATTTTTTTTAAATAATTGTTGGGAATTCTGTTTTTAAAGACATAGAAGTGCTTTTCTCTGATGCTTTAGTTTTTTCTGAAGAGGGGGGGGGGGCAGAATCCCTAAAAGACCCACAATTTTTTTCATAGGGGAAGTTAGGACACATATTCATGATCATTTTTCATTGTTAAACATGATTTTTAAAACTGACACTGATGTTAAAAATTTGACAAGAACTTTTTTCACCAAAAAAAAAAAAAAAAAAAATCAAAATTTTTCTTTTTCCAATTTTTAAAAAATTTTTAGTATAAACCAAGATTATTATAATATTTTTAATAAAAATATTCAAAATCTTAGTATTTTTTATGAAAATTTCCAAAAAGGTAAATTTATTAGTTGCTAAGAAACAATTTTTTCCCATTAAACAACAGTTCAGTTTAAATGTCTTAAAAATGACAAAAAATGCAAAATCAAGAAATTTGATGAGTCTATAATATCAAAATACATTGAGATTGAAAGAAAAAAAACTAAGGGGTTGCTTTTTACCACAAAATGAGGAAGTGTACCAAGTTTCTTCAAAATCTGAGATGGTACGTGTTAAAATCCCATTTTTACGGTAGATTTTAGGTGGAACTACCCCATATTTTAAGTTATTTTAAATGAAAAAGAAGCTTAGATTCTTTTTTTTTACATTTGAGTTCAATGTTCAACGCACTGTATATTTGAATTTTTGTAGTAATTGCTGACAATTCTGTTTTTAAGAATATGTAAGAGATTGTCTGTATGATGTTTCCTGCTTTTTTTTTTCAGAATGGGGGGGGGGGGGGCAGAATCCCTCAAAGTCCCCTAATGTTTTTCTTTGGATAAGTTAGAATACATATTCATGATCATTTTTTAAAAAAATTATGATTTTTAAAGCTGACCCTCTTGTTGAAATTCAAAATTATGTTAGCACCTTTTTTTGACAAAAAAATTTAAAATTTTCACTTTTCTAATTTTTTAAAAATTTCTTATATAAACTAAAACTATTAAGATAATTTGTATCAACATGTTCAAAGTCTTTACATTTTGTGAAAAAATTTTCAAAAAGATTATAGCATTAGTTACCAAGAAACAATTTTTTTAATAAACAACATCTTCTCAGTTTGAGTGTCTCAAAAATGATAAAAAATGCAAAATCGCCAAATTTCAAAAGGCTATAAAATCAAAACGAATTGATATTGAAAGAATAAAAATTAAGGGGGTGCTTTTAACCATAAAGGGATGAAGTATACAAAGTTTTATCAAATTCCGAGACGGTGGGTGTTAAAATCCCATTTTTGTGGTTGATTTGACGTGGAATGACCCCACAGTAAAATATTTATGTACTCTGCATGTTTTAATGGATATGTTAATGTCATGCAAATTATTACTTTAGTAGGATTGTGTGTACTCAGAACAGTGTATTGGAAAAGACCAAGGCCGTAGCCAGGATATTTTTTTGGGGAGGGACATGGTCGAGGCAAAGGTGGTTCCAGGACATGTAATCAAGTGGAAGAATAACATTTAAAAATTATGTTTATTACAGTACACTCCCGATTATCCGCCGTATTGAGTGGCACAGGTACTGCGGATAACGAAAATCGCGAATAATCCAAAAATTTTTTTAAACCAGAAGTAAAGAAGATAAAATTATCTTTTGCTTGAAAATGACTGTATTCTACATAAAACGTGATACGTTTAAAATAGATGTGACGTTAAAAATTATTTGTATTTCAAGTTCGACAACACATAAAATCTATAAAGAAAAGTGTACTTACGATAAAGCCAAGGCAAGACAATTTATTCAATGAATTGCATCACACTCTTCTGAAGGAAAATATTATACCAAAACAACTGAGTTACATTTTCTGTTTTATAAAAAAATCAGTCAATTGTGTTTGTTTCTTGCTACAACAACACATTTTTCTGATTCGTGACTGCACTCTTCGCAGCATTAGTTTTTCAGTCAATTGCACGTTCTCATCTTGCTCCTCTAAATATTAAAGTACTCCTTCAGCGTGTTGTAGTGCCGTTTCATATGTCATTCTATGCTGTGTGTTTGGCTCGTCTTCTTCACTTTCACTTTCTTCTTCTTTTTCTCCCATTGCTCTTTTTGCGATAGCTTCATCTGGTAGGTGCTCGAAGCCCGGCTCAGTAGCATCACAGCGGAACCATTCTTGAATGTTGTCTTCATTGACATTCTCACCCCCTTCAACTGACTTTGCCAAGTCAACCAGAGAAAGTGCAGACAGATCTTCGATTTCTTCTTGATTTGAAGTGTTTCTGTCAACCCGTGGCAAGAGTTTCCTCCATGACTTTACAAGAGCTGACGGTTTTATTGTGTCCCATGCAGACGCAATGTCATAGATGCAGTCAATAATTTTATAATTTCACCAAAATTCCTTGAGATCGCAAACTTCTTTGATTTTTGATACTAGCAGCTTTGTTCTGTATGTTCTCTTCATGGATGCAATTACTCCTTGATCCATTGGTTGAAGAAGCGCAGTAACATTTGGGGGCAGAAATTTTGCAAAAATTTGCTCGTTCGAAGACTTAAGCACACTAGTAGCTGGGTGTGAGGGTGCGTTATCAATTAACAAAACAGCCTTTATGGGCAATTATTTAGACTCCAGGTATTTGCTCACTTGTGGCACAAAAATCTTATCAAACCATTCCTTAAATATTTGTTGATTCATCCTTCCTTTCTTTTGGTTGAAATAATCAACTGGTAAATTCTTTCCTCGGGTACCCTTAAATGATCGAGGTTTTTTAGACTTTCCAATAACTAGAAGCCGAAGCTTATGGCTCCCAGCTGCGTTACTGCATGACATAATTGTCAGTCTCTCTTTACTGCTTTTGTGACCCACAGCTTGGCGTTCACTTTCAAATGCCAGCGTGCAAGAAGGAAGACATTTCCAAAAAAGTCCTGATTCGTCTGCATTGTAAATCTGTTCATCAGAAAGTTCTTCAGACAGCACAAAGTCTTCAAACTCACTTTTAAACTCATCGGCTGCGTTTTGATCCCCACTTAGCTTTTCCTCGTGAAGTCCAATTTCACGAATTCCGTGCCGGTGTTCGAAACGTGTTAGCCAACCGGACGGCGCATTAAAATCACCTTGCAGGTTCAAAAGATCAAAAAATACTTTTGCTTTTGCTGCAACAATGGGACCAGACACAGGAGTACCCTCACTTCGTATCTGTGCTAACCATTCTGCCAAAGCCAAGTCCAGGGTATCATAAGTAGAATTTTTCATAGTTTTGCGTTTTTTTCTCCTAGAAGCATTTTCCGACATTGAAGCGAATGTCAGCAGTTTGTCTTTTTGTTTTAAAATGTCTCGCACTGTTGTTTCCCCTATTCCATATTCCAAGCACATTTGCTTTCTTGAAACACCGTTTCCTATTTTAGAAATCATCTCCAGTTTTTGCGTAATCGTCAATACAATCTTCTTTCGTTTTTCAGCCATTATTTACGTAGTAATAGAAGCTCTATAAGTTGAAAAATTAGAACTTAAACCATGAGTAGGAAGTTTCTGTCAACCTTTAAACATTCAACAGCCTGGAAGTGAAACCAATGCCCTCACAACAAAAAAGACCACCCCATCAGAGAATTCCCAGAAGACCTGTACAGGGTTCGTACGCCCTTGAAAAACCTTGAAAAGTGCTTGAAAAAAAAAAGTTCATTTTCAAGTGCTTGAAAACCTTGAAAAAGTTTTAAAACCTTGAAAAAGTTTCTTAGTGCTTAAATTCTCTCAAAAATCAACGAATTGTGCTTAGAATTTTTAAAAAAGTATTTCACCAATGCAATTTTCTGAACATGTGTTCAGTATGCAACATCGCGAAAAATTGCTTCCGTGTTTGGGATTTCAATCCTTTTGCATCTTGTAAATATTTTGATGTTTTTTACAACCGAAAGATATTTTGACATATGGTACCTTAGATTAGTTTATTTTTTGTTTAATTTCATTAATTAACAAAGTAATTAATTTGGAAACCATGACAACATTGAACTTACTCGGGTTTCGCGGAAAATTGCTGTTGTGTTTGAAATTTCAATCTTTTTGCATCATGCAAATATTTACATATTTTGGCTAATCAAATGTTAGTTTCGCATATGCTACCTTAGATTAGTATATTTTTTGTTTAATTTTGATCAAAAACAAATAAATTTATTTCATGGGAAACATGCCACGTCGAACGAACTCAGACTTTGCGAAAAATTGCTTCTCGTGTTTGAAATTTCAATCTTTTTGCATCTTGCAAATATTTAAACATATTCACTAACCGGATGTTATTTTCATATTTGCTACCGTAGATTAGCATATTTTATGTTTAATTTCAGTAAAATATAAGTTTATTTTATGGGAAACATGACAACATTAAACTTAATTCGCGAAAATTTGCTTCCCTTGTTTGAGATCTCAATCCTTTTGCATTTTGTAAATATTTTTATATTTTTGGCAATTAGTAGTTATTTTGATACTGCTACATCAGATTAGCTTATTTTATTTTTTATTTTAATAACTAAAGAGTTAAAGAATTTATTATCTTGGTCTTGTTTAATTATTTGCTTATTTATTTTTGCAATTTTGAATGATTATCTTTACCTAATTTTTGGTCATAACAGATTTTTTTTTAAAAAATTTAAATTTCAGCAGTTGAGCATCTAACAAATTAACTTAAAGTTTGTATTTTAAATATAAAGTTGATTTATATAATTTTATTTATAAGTACATCATTTTTTATGTCTGCTAAAATAAATAAGGTGTATAACAGGGGTGGTTGTGTTATGATTATTCACTTGAAATTCAATAGTGTTCGTTTTTATGCTTTTACCTCACTATATCTCCAATTTTCCCCTTTTCCTCAAATGTTCAAAGTTACTACTTTATTAAGGTTGTGGGTACTTGGAGCTTACTGAAAGAGGCTTTAATCAGCAAAGGGGTAGATAGCTTAAGGAGGGTCATTCATCTTCATTTGGATCTAATAAATTGACCAGTACCAGCCTAGCTAGGCCCAGTGCCTGTTGCTGGTTATCAACAGGCCCTGGGCATGGTATTTCTATGCAGAATATTTTGACTTAATAAACTATTTTATGAATTGTATGCATAGCAAAAGTTATTGTTGTACATATGTATATTCAAGTAATAGGGGTCTTAGTTTTAAAAATTATTCCCCCCCCCCTCGCTCCATTTTGCTCTTTGAAACTTTCAGGTGATTTTTTATGAATTCACAAATCACAATTACACCTGAATATTATTGCCTTTCTAAATTTAAATTCTAATTTCAACAATAACCCTTTTTTTCCCAACTACTTTTGTCATAATATATGTCAACTTCTTGTGAATCTTTTCAATTTCGAAATATGGCTCTATAAATCTCAACTTGCACATTTATTGTCTATTGCAAGCAAGGCCGGATTAAGGATTCGGAAGCCCATAGGCATTAGAAGTGATGGGGCTCCCTAGAGCCATGGCAAGGTCAAAAAACGGGGGGGAGAGGTATGGGGGGGATCTGCAGTGTCTAAATTTTTCACTCGCAAACGTGCACACGCATATACTTTTATTGCATAGAAACAGGGAAGGGGGAGGGGCCTTTTTTGAGGAAAATTTAACTTTTTTTAACGTATTTTCAACTAATATATTTCTCCGGGGCCCCTCAGAACCTCGGGGCCCCTAGGCTACTGCCTACTTTGCCTATTTAGTAATCCGGCCCTGATTGCAAGTTAATCAATGAAAGCTGAATAGACTCAAGTTTGCATTCAGAGTATTTATCACTGCTTAAGCTGCTTTTGTATATTTTGAGGTGAAGAGACTGGACTGTGGACTTTCATAAACTTTTCTTACTTCCTAATTTTTAAATTTACTCGAGGACAGTTGAAATGCCTTATTGGCTGAACAGCTAATAAATACATACGAATAATTGATTTGCATACTTATAAATGATTTGCAAACCTAATATTTTTAGAACTTAATAGTGCAAACTGAAATAACTTTCTGGGTAGTGTTTTTGTCCTAACCGCCCTTATATTGTACCACTGTATAGATATTGGAAATAAATGTTCAAACCGGGGGGGGGGGGGGGGGGGGAGTGACTTCAAAAACTCATCTCTGGCAATGCCATTGAACTTGGGTATTTTAGTTTCTTCCCATAAAAGCACTTGTGAAAGGTTTTTTCTTAAGTATTAATTTGCTGATACTAGAAAATCTACAAACCTCTGACTGCTGCAACCTTTGAAAAACCTCAAAATTAAACCTCTTGGTATACTTTTCAAACATTTTCAGAAAAACTTTCAACGCAGTAGATCTTTCATCAAAGCGTCTCTCGTTGTAGAAAAAGCAATTTTGTTTTCCTATACTTTTTTGTATTATTGCCTTATTTCCATGTGTTTGTAGTAAATGAAATCTGCATACAATATTTTTAGTACAAATTTATGATATTGCCTTGAAAACAAAATTTTTTACCTTGAAAAGTACTTGAAAAGTGCTTGAATTTTTTTCTGCCTAAAGGGTATGAACCCTGCTGTAGGAGTTTTCCTAACCTTTCCCCAATCGGAACAGATGATAAAAGGAAAGATACCAGAGTTCTCCTTTGAAAACAGTTATGTACTAATGTCTTACGCTCCTTAGGGGATAAACGAGGGGTCTTCCTTAAAAACACATGTGTTTTATTACCGAAATCAGCTGAATGGTTTCCCTCGAGGCTCGTGCCCAAGAGAAGTAGATGACGATGCATAACGACTTTCACGCTTTTTGAGAAGGAGCACTTGTCGTGGAAAAGTGAAAAAAAAAAAATCTTGGGCGAATTGATTTCAGATCCGTGTTTTTGAAGAAAAAAATTTTTCTCCACAAGGATTATGTTAACTATTTTTTTTCTTTTCCCGAGACGCTCGCAGATAATCCGCTCGCAGATAATCGGGAGTGTACTGTATGTTGTTTCCAAAAATTAATCAACAATGTATTTAAAAAATTTGTATCAAATTATTTTATTAATTACTTCATTAATATTTGATAACTAATTTATATTCCATCGGAATTATTTATTAGGGAGTTCACAAAATAAGAGCGTACGCTTTTACGGTCTATAACACTTGATACAGTGTTTATTATATGTTTGCAATTACAAATGCATGCGTCAGGGGCTTTTAGAAAAATTTTCACGCAAATAAGTGAAAACAGTCACAGTTGAAAAGTAATCTACACTCACCACCTCAAAAAATAAATTAATATTCTTAAAGACTTACTTCAATAAAATCTACAAAATTAAGCATGTAATCAAAAATATGATAGGATTAAAAATGATAGTTTTGATCATGTAAATCTGTTACGTCTCTTGTTGAAGTGTATATCAAAAAATGTTTTTAAAATGTTATCCGTAACAAGAGTCATTAGTAATCAGTAATGGACCAAAGTGTGAAAAAATGAGGACTTTTTGAAATTAAAAAAAAAAATGTATGGTGGTGTGGAGGGAGGGGCAAAAAGAAGAAGAGATCTGAATGAAAGAAGATTTGTATAATAAGGTCAAGTGATAGTGAAAGAGGAATCGAAGGAAGAGTTTTGATTAGATTGTCTTTGTTTCTTTATTTTTTGGAGATAATTTAAAATTTCGGGGGAGGATTTGTCCCGAAGGTCCCTGCCCTGTCTATGGCCCTGGAAAAGACTATAATGAGCAAGGGGGTAGATAGCTTTAAAATGGCCATTAATCTTCATCGGGGACTAAAAATCCCGAGGACCCGCCCATATTATCATTGCCCCCGCTTTTTAATGGAAAGATATATATTTGATCTTTTAACTGTCAAGCTCAAAACAGTAAGGTAAGCATTTCTCTTCCTTTTATTTTCACCACCACCACCAGAGCACACACTTTAAATTTGTCACCCCAGAGTCCCCGTACCTGCCACTATTTGTGGCTTAACCAGTTGGATGGGACCCTGAAGACAGCTCTGATTTTTGAATCAGACCAGAAACCGAGCAATCCCTGGTTCAGCACTCCCTGAGGCAGGGGCGGCAAATGGGGGTCAAGAGGGGGCGGTCGCACCCCCAAATTTTTTGAGAGGAATGATAAAAAAACGAGCAAATTCAATTCACGTAAATCGAAAACCAATGATCATGAAAAAAGAATCTTGCTGGTTCTCCGTAATGGTTGAAGAAACTCGACATATTTTCAGACATGAGCAAGTGTTTTGTATTTTTTTAAATAATTAGAAATTCATCAAGCTTTTACCGGCCTTTTCAGAACAGAAAAAACGGATAACAAAAGACGTAAACCTCACATAGGTTAAATATTTCATTCTTGTGTGCTCTGTGTAATGACGGTTGTGAGAGGCCCCGTGCAGTGGTGTGGCTGCATGATTTTCTCTAAATGCCTTGATATTTTACATTCATTTTTACGCTCATCTTTTAAGTGTGTCTATTAAATGAGTGTTCATCACTTTCTTCTGCTAGAAACACATTTCAACTGCTCAACTCTTTTAATAGATGCGTCTTAAAAATGCATACTATTTAAGAAAAAAAAATCTCATATCAACAAATATCTTTTCTGTGAGCGCTTTAACAATGCAATCTCAGGGTGACACAAGAGGGCTTTCAAGAGAGAGGAGACAACACAAAATGTTGTTTTAAACCATAAAAACCTTTCTCGATAATTCCCTAGCATTGATTTTGGAAAATAGCTCTTTTAATAATGAAGAAGATAATGTCCTTTAACATGTCTTCATATGAATTTTTATTCGTTTTTTTTGTATTGCAGAGAGTTTTTGAACAATGCTCTACTCTATCAAAACATCTTCAATCAGCTAACCTTAATTTTTGGACTGTTCAAGCTTCAGTTTAAGATACAATTGAAACTATTAATAAATTTCACGTGGATGTATATTTCAACCAAGCGTGAATCTTTTCAAAAAAATTCTTACTCCAGAGAATTTTAAAAAGGTGCAAAGAATATTCAAATGAATTTAGAAGAGATGACCAAAATGCACATGATGATGTAAAGTCAAACCTTGATTTAACATATTGTATAAAATAATAGATTCAGTTTCTAATGAAATTAACACAAGATTTGATGATAAATATTTTCCTATATTGTTGCCTCTTTATTAATATGGGTTGGATGCTGAAAACAAAAATTAATTGGTTCAACTATGACTAAAATTTATAGCATGAGGCAAGAAAAATTGTTTAGAGACTAGCCTAGAATAGAAAATTCAATAATGAAAAATGAAGATTATCACATTTTTTAAAGTTACCTGGGTGATTTTGAAGAGCAAGATGTGAAAGGTGTGTTTTCATACACAACTTTGTTACTTCAATTACTTTTCAACTATTTCACTCAGTTCAGCTAATAGAGAAAAATCGTTTTCGTGTTTCAGGAGGTTAGAGAATTGTTTTAGAAGCACAATGGGGAAAAAAAACTTATCTGAAGAAAGAGCATGACATTGGGCATTGCTGGATTAGTAATAAGATTTCTTCTTCTTCTGTATTTTAAAAATCAAGCATCAAAACTTTATTAAAAGGTGAAAACTGTAGTACCTAAACAAACACTTGGTGTGATAACATATTCTAAAACAAACTACAAATTTTGTCATAAAAATTTAAATTGTTTTAGAACACTTATTTTTATTAATTCTAAACTCATACTATGATTACTTACTTGCTGTTAGCCAATATGTGTTTTGGTTCCATACTGTGGTAATTCATATTTAAGAAACTTGACCCCCCAAATAAAATGCTGAAATGTCGCCCCTGCCCTGAGGTATTGTTTCACTTGGAGAACTTTGTGACCACAAGCATATTTAACGACAACCAGTCACCAATAATGAAGACAGTGGACCTTCGACCAGCCCGGATCGAACCCGGGACCCTCAGGTCATAAGTCTAATGCCTTACCGGTCAGGCCACCATGGCCCCCCTCCGAAGCACACAACCCAGCCCCCCCCCCCCCCTCTAGATCTGCTCAAGTAATAATTCCTAAATAATTTTCGTTCCAAAGTATAGTGTTCGGTTATCAAGGAATCTCTTGATAATCAAAAATTCGACATTCAGTTATAACCCCATTCAAATAACCATGCAAGAAGCAATCATTCGATTTTAAAACCATTCCAAATCCATCCCTCTCGAGCGATGGTGCACCACCTACGGAGCTCTCCCCCAATTTCAATTCCCCAAAAGAAACAAAATTCCCAAATAACCACAATCTGCAGTTTGCAGATCATACCGCCCCCCCCCCCCACCCTTTGTCACCCCTACGAATAAATTAGACGAGAAGTAAACTAGTTTCATTAAGAAATAAACACTTTTGTGTAGAGAAGTAACAGGAAATACCTAACTTTTGCAGCACAAATATCAAATTTACTACAGACACGTGTTTCGGGGTTCATTACCCAATGGTGTAGAGGCAAGGGGGAAGAGGTCCTCTCAGGTTTTCAACTAAAGTATTCATCCTTTTTACATGAAATTTAATTTTTGTTTTAATACCTCTGAAGTTAGAACCTTATTAGCATCCCCAACCTTTAATTCCACCACCGGGACACACAACCCATGTTACTCACAGACCCGTCCATGTGTTCATTCATTAACATCTTTCACTCAAAACATAGTATTGGACTACCAAATCATCCCAAAAAATCATTCAATAATCAAGCATTCGACAGCACACGTTCAATTATAACACTTTTCGAATGAAACATACGCGAGGCATTTATTTGACCATAACACCATTTAGATCACAGCGGTATCTATTTCTCAAATGTGCTGGCACACTTTTTCACCCTGGCGGATCCCCCCCTCCCCCAAGAAGGATGTTCCCTAAACAAAGACTAACATCCATTAAGAATTTCGAAGATGCAGTATGCGCCCCCTCCCCAATGAGACCCACTTCCCCAGTGGGCTCATTCCAAATTTTTCTTGGGAAAGGTCAAAGGATATATACTCAATGCAATTTTTTTTGCAAGACAGCAAAAACCATGCCCATTCATATATAAAAACATCAACTTTTCAAAACCAGCTCTCTTACCCCTTGAATGATAGATCCACAACTGCAACTGAATCACTTCAAAAGACAATTATTGAGAGGTTCATTTGATTATCAAATTGATCCAGAAATACACTGCTCTAGTGATAGACATCTTGAGAACTCAACATCCTGAGAAGTTCACAAAGTGAGAACTTAAGCCGTTGATCGCTCGAGTGATTGACATCTCGAGAAGTTCACAAAGGGAGAACTCAAGCAGTTGATCACTCAAGTACTCGGAAAGTGATAATCGAGAACTCGAGCAGTCCATCACTCGAGAACTCAGAAAAAGATAATTGAGAACTCGAGTAGTCCATCACTCGAGAACTCAGAAAGAGATAATCGAGATCTGGAGATATGTTAATCGAGAACTCGAGATGTGTTACTCGAGAACTCAAGATGTGATTATCGAGAACTCGAGATATAATAATTGAGAACTCGAGATGCAATAATTGAGAACTCGTAATACATTACTCGAGATCTGATAATCGAGAACTCATAATTATTGAGTTCTAGAATGATCTTAAATAATCGAGTGATTTGACTATGAGAACTCTATTATGCCCATCACTAATAAGTACCTTATCATTGTACTATTATTTTCCTGAGTTTGTTTTTGCTGTGAAATGGTACTGTACTGAAAATATATTGACTTAATTTGCCCTACCAAATTAGTGCTGTGAAGTCATGACCACATTACTGTAGGTCATTTGATGACTAACTCTAACTGCAAGTAGGTACTTTAGCAGTCCCATTCATGCCATCACACTAACTTTTATCATGTACTGTGGCAAAAAAATGCTGTTCTACTGTAATCGCTTAATCTAAATTCATGGTTACTGAGATTGAGAAAATTGAATGAGTTTTTTATACTGAAAGGCAATCACTTCTGATTTTATTAAACATTTATGATATATTTTTTTACTACCCATTTTTTTCATCTCACCCTATTTTGTGTTTTTAATATTGCATTAAACTCAAAAAAGGAATGGTGGAAGGGTGGATTTCCAATTGCAGCTTATCAATTAGCAACCACATAGTAGGAGAAATAGCAACATTCTATGGTTCCTAAATGTTTTATTTATGATCTCATTGCAATCCTATTCTGAAATTTTTACCAGACATACACCACATTAGTAAGAGGAAAATGTATTTATTTTCTTATTTTTGTAAGTATTCAAGGTCAAATAATGTTTTTCAAGTCCTAGAAATATTAATATTGCATAACTTTGCCAAGTGATATATCATATGAAAACCTGTTCAAAGACCTTTGCAATGGCACCTAAGTAAGATCCCCTAGCTCATATAGAGGCTGTGAAAAAGGGATTTTTGTGCATACCAAAACTTTATGCCTTTTTTAAATACTTCAGGTGCCTCACATAAAAATGTGAATCAAAAAAGCTTTAAAAGTTTCTTTTTTTTTAATCAATGCATGGATTTAAACCTGTAAATTTTATAAAAAATTACTTGACATGAATCTTAAAACTGCATTGTTTTCATTGGTTTGACATGGAATGACTCAATAGTTAAATTTTGTAACCAGTTATGTTTTAAAGTACAACAAATAAAAATTACAGCTTACTTCTGTTTATTTAGGCTATCAAATCCATTGAAAAATATCTAACTACAAAAATAAACTTAATAGAAAAATAATTATCTTAGTGAAAGTGTTGCTTTAATCTCATTTATAAGAGCAAGCAGTCAACTTACTGCGTATGATTTGCTTGCATATCTGTGTAATCCATTGGCAATAATGAGCCTCCTTTTTCTTAGCTTTTACATGCACTGTTATCATTTTGGCTATAGCTTAAATATATACAAGTATTAGTGATCTTTTTATGCACTATTTACATACACTAGCATTGTTTTTTGTTAATTTGCTGATTATCCGTGAATTTGCTTATCCACCGTTACCATTCTACCCTATTTCATGAATAATCGGGAGTTTACTGGAATAATACTTAGCTCTGTTACCAAGCAGCGCTTGAAACATAGATCTTAAAATAGAATAGATGTGCCTTCTCCCCACTTTTCTCCTCAGAGCGCACGTCAACATCCCCCGTTGGACATCACGTGATCAAGGGACACCCCTCACAAGAAACTGTTTCCCTTATCGAAGAGAATTACTTTGCGCTGCGATCATTTGCGCAATTAAGGGAAATTAAAGCATTTAACCCATGGGTTAAATGCTTTTAGGGTTAAACCCCCCTTTAAGCATGGGTTAAATTAAAGCATTTTACCCAATATTAAAGAAAAAAGGAACACTCTGTCCCTCACGTAACACCTCATATTTTTCACTAAAAGTAATAATTAAAAAAAGTAACAATTTTTTTTTCATTAAGATATCGCAAATGTATTTGTTGTACTTTTGCAAAAAATGTTCTTTGTTACCTTTTTAAGTTATTACTTTTTAATGAAATGCGGGACAAAATGACAGCTTTTTCATGGAATGGTTCATTAAATATTTTCCCATCATAACTTTTGAAGCAGGCGCACAAGCTATTTAAACAGTTTTTCAAGTGCTTTAAATACTGAGTAGAAAAAGACGTCTTCAAAAATCTTAAACAAAAATTGACCTTATAAATTTTCTTTTATTTCAATCAAATTTTTCAAATACAGATAAAGTAAAACCTCTCTATTACGGTCACCTACGGGGATATAAATATTGTCCGGTTTAAAGGGGTGTCCGCTTTCCCGAGGGACACGTAAAAAAATAAAAAACGAGTTTTTAAATAACCTACTTATTACAAAATAATTAATAACACTTCTTAAAAGAAAACTTATTCTGAGATCAAAAGTTATATGCTTGTAATTACAGAAAAGTAACAAAATGTAATAAGTGTTACATATGCTTCAATTCAAGGTTTTCAAGAAATAAACTATAAAACACGCCCAGAGAAAATACAAAAACATACCTATGTCAGTTTCGTGAAAAAAGATGTAATTGAAGTTTGTTTTGAGTAGTTTTTGCTCATCATATATTCATGATAAATTTTAAGTTCTTGCGTTAATTTTACCCCTACTTCAACATTTCTTTCGGTGTAAAAATGTCTTAGTTGATCAATGTATATTTGAGCATCACGTAAGCTTCTAATTTTCGTTTCTTCAGAAGATACTTTCACTACTATCTGAGGATCGTCGTCTTCTCCTTCACTTTCGGTTTCGTTATGTGTTATGCTTTCAACTATCTCCTCCATTTCTAAGGAATTGATTTCACATTCAACATCACCATCAATTTCAGCAAATTCATTGCCAATTAAAACATTTTCATCACTGAGGCGTATTAATTTTGTTAAATCATTAACGGGTTCTTCGTCATTTACTGTTCCTTCTTCAGCAACAGGTAGACCTTTTTTGAACCCAGCTTTTAGAAAACAGCTGATAATTGTAGTCGCCTTGACTTTTTGCCACGCTGCATTTATCCATGAAGATGCCTGTAAGACATCGATTTTTACCGAGCTTGCACTACATTTTCCTCCATCTAAACCTGAAACGATGTGCTTTAAAATTAGTTGTCGATAAAACACTTTGAAGTTTTTTATGACACCTTGATCCAAAGGTTGGCAGACAGATGTAACATTTAGAGGGAAAAAAACAATATTTACATTGCTCAGTTTCACATTTGGATGAGAGGTCGCATTGTCCAGAAAAAGAAGAACTTTGCGCTTCTGACGTTTCATTTTTTTATTTAGTTCCATTAGCCATTCAGTCATTAAATCCATGTTCATCCAGGCTTTTCTGTTCGCTTTCCATTGAAAGCCAAGTTTTTGCGGATTCATACCTTTAAAGCACCTTGGTTTTGCCGCTTTTCCTATAATTAAGGGTTGCTCTTTAACACCATCCATACTAGAGCATAATAAGACCGTTAAACGCTCTTTTGACATTTTGCCACCATGACATTTTTCACCTTTAAAGCACATGGTTTTTTCAGGTAATGCACGGTAAAAAAGCCCTGTTTCATCGGCATTTCAAATATTTTCGGGATCATAGTCTTTAATTATGGATGACAGTTTCTCGACCCATTCATTTACCGTTTCTGGATTTACAGTAGCGGACTCTCCACTTATTGCATTAAAAGAAACAGAATGTCTCTTCCGAAATCTTTCAAGCCATCCATTCGAGGCTTTAAAATCCTTTACTCCAAGGCTCAGTGCAGCTTCTAGTGCTTTTGTTTGCAGCATTGGTCCTGACACGGGAACTTGATTGCTTCGCACTTGGCAAAACCATTCGAACACGCATTTATCAATTTGATATGCAGGTCCCTTTTCAGATGACATTCTGTACTGCTTGCTGTTTCCATTCTCGCACCAAGCTTTCATTAACTTTTCTCTATTTTTTACAATTTCTGCCGCTTGTGTTTTCCCTACGTTAAAATGCTCTGCTAATTTTCTTACACCACATTTTTCACTTTTGTGATATTCGAGCACCTCAATTTTTTCTTTTAAAGTCAAAGCTTTGCGAGGCATTTTTTCCAACGTCGATTCGAATAAGGACACACTCGACTACAGGGTCAAACGCAAAACTTATTCCAAAAACTCTTAAAATGAAATAATCCTTCCAAGGAAGCTGCTCCACCTCCCCTTTCTTTGGCAACGATCCCCCATTATTCCGATCCATAAATTTTCAGCTTTCTTTTTCCCTTTAAAATAAACTCAATAACTGGAATTAAGAAAGCATCACTTCTCAACCATCAGCCCCGCCCATTAAAAGGTGCCGATGAAGAACAGCAAAGGCCGCAGTAATAAAACTTAAAAATATAAACGAATCACCAATTCTCTTTTGTAAACTCTGAAGACCACATGGCGGACAGTTTAATTACTGATAAGGTGTTCGGCCAGTGTACCATGTGTTTTGTTCACTTAAGCTGCACTCAATAACCAACAATTGCCTTTCTGGGAATCCGAGCTGTCCCCAGGAGCCTAAAATGTACTCCCTACCCCCAAACAATGGGTTCTATATTTGTTTCCCACCTCAGATTTTTTCCTGGCAAATTCTGAACCGGTTGTGCATTTTCGCAATGGGTAAATAACTTTTATGGTTTATTGTGGAAGGAGGAAAGGTGTTGCTCATTGTTATCTCTGGTTCTCTTTGTGTCAATTATTGAAAAAGTCCTGTATTGGAAGTGAACCCCAATCTAGGATGTTCAATAAATCTCTCTTTTTTCTTTCAAGGAGAAAGAGTCAGATTTGCTGAAATAGTTCGTCGGTGTCCGCTTTAATGAGAGAAGAAAGAGCTTTTTTCCAAGAAATGTTGTGTCCGTGTCCGGTTAAGTGAGTGTCCGCTTTAATGAGGGGCATTTTAATGGCTTAACCATAGAAAAGGGACGGGAAAAAAAAGAAACTGTCTGTAAAGAGAGGTGTCCGCTTTAAAGGGGTGTCCGTTAAGCGAGGTTTCACTGTAGTTTCAATGCGTGCTTTTCCCCACAACTTTTGAAGCCAGTGCAACAATTTAACATAAAACCCTGTCTAAAACCATAAACCAATTAGAAATACAAATGTAAATAGTATCGAATATCAACTCAATTAAATAAAATTCTAATATTCGCAAGCGTTTCGCACCAACACTAAATTAGCCAAACCAATAACTTTGGTTTGTTCCTAATTTTTAAGCAACTTCAGTGTTTTCTTTTTTTTTTTAAGTACTCAGAAAATAAATTCATTTGCAATTATAAACTACATGAATGGTCATTTGACTTCCGCCCCCCTCCCCAATTTTTCTTTTCTTCTTTATTTTTCGTCCACAGAATATGATAATTTTGAGAATTTAAACTCGAGGGTGAAGAAAACTAGTCATTATTGTCCCTTAACAATATTAATTTTGTTACTTTCCTACTTATTGGTCTTTGTGAATTATTTTCATTGTTTGAATTGACTGCGCGATACATTCTAACGCTTAAATATTTAGTAACGATTAATTTTATAAACTTTTTAACGAGAAAATCTGCTGCTTCTGTTTCCAACATATGCTTATTTAAACTTAGAAAAACGGAATTCGAAATTTTTCTCATAACTCTTGTGGTCTCATGAGTAACATTATATTTTTGTGTTTCACTCCCAAAACTTTTTCATTCTCGCTCAGTTGTTCTTCACAAATGTACATATTTCAATGGCTGCAATCTTGCAATAAGTTATCATACATGAATGTGTCCCAAAATTCTTAAGTTTTATTAGGTCTATTTTTTGATTTGTTGTAGTTAAGACTGCGTTGCAGTCGTCGCAGTTCACAACAGAGTGCACTTGCCGGACAAAAAATCCAGCGTAGTCAGAAACATCATTAATTAACTGTGTCATGTTAATTGAGATGATTTCTGAATTTTCCAAATCGTCGTCAAAGGAATCGGAAGAAAAGGCTTTCTTTCAAAGCATTTTTGTTACGCTTCAAATTTAATCTTAGCATTTGAAGGTTGTCAAAATCAGGCAATTTGAAGAACTGGACTCTTTAAAATTTCCATATAAATGAATCATCTTTTTTTCGCACTTCGAAATTGTCCGACGATTATTGTTGAATCCCCCCTCATAACCTGATTGCACTGAAAAAAGTTTCAAGGTGATTCTGAGTAAGCTTGTAAGTCATTACGCAGTTAGTACAGTAAAACTAGGCCAAAAAATGGCCAAACCCAAACATCCAAAAAAAAAAAAAGATGAAACCTGTTGCAAATTGCTTCTTACCCTTCCAACAAGAAGGGGTAAAAAGTCCCAGCACTTTGCGCGTCGGGTTTTGGGGGGAAGGGGGGGGACGAAAAAATCCTCTATTTAAATAAAAATAATTTCTATTACTTAAAAAAAATTCTCAAACCTTGCAGAAACCACTCTATAATAGTAAAACAATAAACTGTCACAGAAAAAAATTCTAATTAACAGTGGGTGCACAGGCGGGGGGGATGGGGGGGGGGGGTCCATGGAGCAGCTTTGCGACATTGGAATTTTTAAGGCATTTTTTTCAAGGGGGTATTTCTTTCTTTTTTGAGGACTTTTATTCTGGATGGGTACTCCGTCACACTTAAGGGGTGCGATATCGCTTTGAGGGGGGGGGGGTGGTAACCCTGAATTTACATTCCAAAATCAACTATTGCAGTGAAGTTTACGAAAAAAGTTCCCTGACTTAAAACTTTTCCGAAGTACAAAATGCCTCACAATGATATGATAATTCTTAAAGATCTAAGCGAGCTCAGTAACCAAATTATTTGTGACTGGAGTTATTAAACTGTTTAGAGCGTTGGAAAACAAAATTCCTGTGCAGCATAAAAAAAGTCCAAATTAACCAAAGTTTCCCTACTTCTTCTTGATTAACTTACTTCAACTTTTCTACAATATTTTGCCATCACCGTAAGGGTGAGACAAACCGGAATTGCCAATAGTGAGATGGGCAATGCTGCACCCTCTAAGTCGGTGAGGGTTCTCATTTGCAAACACCAAGCTACCTCTCTTTTACGCAGCTAGTTATGTGAATTATGCGAGATATGCGGACATATACTTGCAACACTATCTGAAACTTTTGAGTACATTATGCGATAAAAAAAAAATTTGATCACATCAAACTTCAGCTAAAACATCAGCTACCAAACGATCTAACGCAGTGACAAATTCAGGTGGTCTAGAACCTGTAGTGATTCAACGATAAAACAAGTCTTGATGAGAGCAATGAGCAATAGAATGCTAAATATTTACACCTTTTTGTCTCCCAGTTTGGAAATCACAATCCGTTTCTAAAGTCCCCAGAAGTTCTTCCCTCTCAAGTTGGTAGTGGTATTGCTCGCTGATGATAAGATGAGTTGCGATGAGACCTTCAACGTTCGGGTAGTAACATCAAAGGAAATTGAAGACAAACAATTGTGTGGCATTTCTTTGTAAAGGAGGTATGCAGTTATGTCTTTAGCTTCTGTTACGAGAGTAGTTACTGTCTGTAAAGATGTGTAAGCCCAAACCATCTTTTACACCGAATGGTATGAACAGTAAAGATAGAATAACAAATTGCTAAAAACTTCTGGTACGAGTTACGCGCTGATCCTCCATCAGTATTCGATGAATCTGATTTCAGAAGGAAAGAAATCCTGTATCGTTAAAGTGCTAATATCTGAAGCAAAAGGTTCATCCAACATCACAGAACGAACAGCTGGTGTCATGTGTCGTATATGAGGCAGTGAGAAGCAAAGGGATAATTTTCAAGTTTTGAATAAAACGCGTTTAAAGATAAGATCCTAGGTAGGTTTTCATTGATTTTCTTTTCTAAATCATGCTGTATAGAAGCAACTACCAGGTGTACTAGTGCCATTTCTTGCCCCAAGATAGAGGAGAGGTTCACCAACCATTTGTACTGGTTATCTCCAAATTTTTAATTTTGCCACTTACATCCCTTTGCTTCTCACTGTCTCATATGTAACAGATGGAAGATACTTGCTTGAACATATTTTTGGTAATGATATGTAAGCTTCAAGGAAATATGCCAGCAATGCAGTGTATAGGTCACTTGTAAGTATGGGAAAGCTTGTGTCATTTTTGATGGATGCAAAGAAAGCACCACAGAAATATAATTTGCATCCTATTACAACAGCCAAGCCTTCTGCTCCAGAAGACTTTCTGCGTCTCAAATCTTGTGCTTGCTCTGAAAGGTTCATTGGATATAGTGAATGTTTGAAAAGTCTGGAAGTGGACTGAAGTGCTCAATTATATGCACAAACTGTGTTAGACATAGCTGCAACAATAACGATTTTGCTGAGGATCTAGATTCTAAAAAACATCTTGATAACGAAGACTTTTTGTTACAAGCTTAGGAGAAATCATTTGAAAGCAAAAAACAGTTCAGCGTAATTTTCCTGCCCATTTAATCAAATGTGCACCATCAGAGGTGGTGTGGGGGGGAAGGATAATATTTTAATATATAATTTCGTTTAGGGACCTGAGCTACTCTTCTTATGGGGTGAACAGTCCTGATTTAATGCATTTTAGATTTGCATGAAATAATACTTACAAATGTGACGACCAGCAACAGGCTCTGGGCCCAGCTAGGCTGGTCCTAGTCAATTAATTAGTCCCCAATGAAGATCAATGGCCCTCTTAAAGCTATCCACTCCCTTGCTCATTACCGCCTCTTCCGGTAAGCTATTCCAAGTGCCCACGACCCTGCTAAAGTAGTAGTTTTTCCTGATTTCCAAGTTAGCCTGAGATTTAAATAGCTTAAAACAATGACCCCTTGTCCTGCTTTCCCCGCAAAAATTTAATCCATTTACATCTTTCATTTTGATAAATTTAAATAACTGAATCATGTCCCCTCTGACTCTCCTTTGCTCTAGGCTATACATGTTAAGCCTATTAAGTCTGGTATCATAATCTAAATCTGAGAGTCCCCTTACTAATTTAGTTACCCTTCTTTGAACCCTTTCCAATACAAAAATATCTTTCTTCAGATAAGGCGACCAGAACTGCACAGCATACTCCAAATGAGGTCTTACTAAACTCCTATATAAAGGCAGAAGAACTTTCTTAGATTTGTTTGAAATAGATCTATTGATGAACCCAAGTATTTTGTTGGCTTTGTTACTAGCAATACTGCACTGTTGACTAAACTTGAAGTCCTGATTTATAAAGACACCCAGATCCATAACATTTTCTGCCTGATTTATGACTGAACCCTGTAAACGATATCTCATACGCTTATTTCCATGACTTCTAATTGAAATAAAAGGTGGGGGGCGAGGATTTATTTTATTTGGCAGAGGAGGAGGGGGGGTGCTGTAGCTTTGAGAGGAGGTGCACCATCGCTCTTGGAGGATGGACACACTTGATTTCTAACTTTAACTTAGCATAAAATAATGTTTCCATATGAAATGTATAGAGGGAGGTTCGGGGGTACTGCTTCGTTTTACGGGGATAGGGGGGTTCTGTAGCATTGGTGGGTTATGTCATCCCTCTTGGGGATCAAACACCTTTAATTTCAAGCTTTTAAATTTAGTATAACATAATATTCTCACTTTAAATTTACTCTAAAAATTCTGGAAAAATACCCAAAACAGCAATTTTTAGATGCCCCCCATTCCAAAACTCGACGCACAATGGGGTGGGACTTTTTACCTGTTCTTATTGGGAGGGTAATAAACAATTTGCACCAGGTTTAGCTTTTTTTTTTGGATGTTTGGGTCCGACCCCTATTTTTACTGTACTAAGTTTAGAATTGGAATTCAAGCACCTATATACTTTTCATATGTTCCCAGCACACTTTTCATAGAAGTTAGAAAAACCTAAAAATCCAGTTTTTCGTGGACATACTATAACTAATTTTCCATCCCTTGTTTTTAGTGATTTAATATAATGCTCGGCATCTAATTAAAGTAAATTGCCTAAAATATTCTTAATTTCAACTCTGCATGGGGACTTTTTTTGCCTTTCGCAGAAAGAAGTATTTCTGTTACTCACTATGTCTTTATTTTTTAATAAAATTCATCAAACCCTCTTTCGCTAGAAAATCTCAGATTCACACATATAGAGATTTCTCACATAAGTATAATGAAAATCTTCAGACAATCCTGGACTTTTAACGACGCTTCGCATTGTTATATCATTATATCACTGCTGCCCGAGAAGAGGGAGACACGATGTCCCTTGATCACGTGATTCTCGGAAGAATCATGATGACCCCACTTTCTCTGGGCGAAATACGCTGCGCTGTAGAGGAAAGGCCTATCTATCCCTTTTAAAGATCTATAGCTTGAAACTTCTTCAAGAGATTAAATACAGTGGCTCCCAAAAGTGTTCGTACACCTTGAAATTTTGCAGTAAAACCAAAATAACGCAAAACTGAATTCGAATATGAAGTCCAATTTTTTTTCACACCTTTCCTATGCCATTCTGAATAAAACCCTGTAGTTTTTTTTTAAAATATTGCCAGATTTTATTTTTGAAATTTGTCAAAAAACGATGAGACAGAGAAAAAATACGCCACAAAAGCCATCGTACACTGAAATATTTTCGAATAAATTCATGATTAAAATTATCGTATGTGGTTTTTTTATTATTTTTGCATTGTAATGACACTGTAAAGTCATTTGCCTTTAATTTTTTGTTTATTTATTCCCTAATATTCTGCTTATTATGTTAAAATGGCAGGTATGAGTAGAAAGCAACAAACACGATTCGAAATTTGATTTTTTTCCCTCACAGTAGCCATAAATTGGTTTGAAATGTCTCTAAACTAGTTAAGTGATGCCATTCTATAGTGAAGTACTTGATAAAATGCTTTCAAGATAAGAATTGGATCGAAAACAAGGTAAGAAAAGGTCAACTGGCAAAGTTAACAAAGTGTGATCAGAGATTTACAATTAAAAAAGTTATGAAAAACTCACATTTGAGTGCTGTAAAAGTTTCTAGAGAATTTAATGAAAAATTTTACGTTTAATTTTCACCTAAAATTGTTCGCAAAGTTCTCTAATTAGCTGGATTAAATGGGACCACTTCCCGCAGAAATTTTCTTGTTCGTGCGAAAAACAGTAAGCTTACGCTTTCCGTCGTAAAATCAATGATAAATAAGCTCAAAACGTTTTGGAATAACGTCTTACTTATAGATGAAAATAAATTCAATATTTTGGGTTAAATTGTTGCATAATTGTCAATAGAAGAAAAAATGACGAATTTAATCTTAAGAACTTAGCTGGATCAGTTAATCAGGACGGTGAAGGTGTTCTTGTGTGAGGGTGTATAACAGCATCAGGACTTGGAAATTTGGAATTTTTTGATGAAATAATGAACCATGCTGTTCACTTAAATATTTCAAAAAACAATTTTAAACTATTAGCCCAAAATTTGGCAATCGGAAACAATTTTGTTTTTTTTTATAAAAATAACGATAAGAAGTACACGTTTGCGTTTGGTGCCTCAAAAATTGTGCTTAAACTTAGAAATATCTCCTCAATCGCCAGATTTAAACTTAATGGAACATATTTAGAGATATCTGGTGGCTAGATTACAAAAATACACCATTGAAACGAAAAGCGAACTAGAAACAGTAATACTCGAAGTGCGGCTGAACACTTATTCAAAAATTGCATAAAAAAAGAAAGAAAAAACAATGAAATCTATTCCCAGACATTTAAAAGCTGTTGTTGATGCTGCATGATATGCTACTAAATAATAATTTTGTAAAAAGTTAGATTATTTACTAATTTTTTGACATTTTTTCGAAGTGTACGAAGACTTTTGTGAGATAAAATTTCTGGCACTTTTTGGTTTTTGATTTTTAAAAAATTAAGTTTTAATGTTTTATTAAAAATTTTTGTGTAATTTTGTTAAAAATAGTTCATGGATCTTATAATTAAATACCTATTCCGAAATATTAATTCTAACCAATGCATAGGGGCTTATTTCATTGAAAGTCGTAGGTGTACGAACAACTTTTGGAACCACTGTATATGTGTTTAACACCATGCCAAAAATAATCAAAACTAAATCATCTTGTAATTTTTTTCAACTTTGCCGCGGTCTATTAAGTTGTCATGTAATATTTATTGTACAACAAATGAAAAAATCAGATTATTGTTTTATCCATTGTAATTTGCTTCATGTATTTTTTGTTTATGGTGTATTTAATTTGGTCTTATTCAGATTTTCTTCCCACAGTGGCTACACCTTATTCTGCTGAAATCGCTTTCCAATTATTGAAGATAAAAGTAAATAATTCAGATGCAGAAATAAGTATGTACTGCTGCCAAATGTGCCCATATAAGACTGGAAACATAGGGCATATGCGTTATCATCAAGTAAAACACACTGGAGCTCGACCATTTAGATGCGTGATATGTAAAAAAGGCTTTTCTCAAAATAGTAGTTTACGTTTGCACCAAAAAAAAATTCATGGTTTAGAATTAGGCTGAGAACTCTTATCTGAAACCTTTTGATGTTATTTATTGGTATGAGTGTACTTTATTTGCACTTTATTATTAATTTATTTTATGGCTGAGTTATTTTGTTGACTGAACAGGGAAGTTAATACTTACAAAATGCTGTTGCAGAATGCAGATGAGACTCTATAGAAACTTCCTCATAATAAAAAGCTTTTTTAAAGGTGCTTAGAACTTCTTAAATCTAAAAATATTTTTTCTTCATACAAATTATCATCCATTACTGCTGAAAGATTTATTTACCCATGATTATCATGTAATTCTTCTGTTGTAAACATTTTGCTGAATATCCCTGCTAATTTGTTTAGTTTTTTATTTATGAGAGTTTGATTGAAAAAGTGCTTTACATTAATAAACAACTTGTTTTCATAAAATTAAAGCTTTTTATGAAAATCAAATTTAATTTTATCAATTTATGCATTATTATTATTTTGTTTCTTCATTGCTCTAATTTGCATTTTGCTTTCACAGTTAGATTTTGTCATTCATCAAATGCAAGTTTTCGGAGGATTAATGGCTCTTCTAATGGATCTCAGTTTAGTGTTTATTGCTGTAATTTATGTCCATATAAATCTTCCAATATTGGCCACATGCGTGCTCATCAAGTCAAGCATACTGGAGCTCGTCCATATAAATGCAACATGTGCGCAAAAGGTTTTTCTCAAAAAAGCAATCTGAACAGTCATCTACGTCGTTTCCATTTTATTGATGCAGCTTAAAAAAATTTGGTATACAGGGTGATTATAATTAAAGTTCCACTTTCAAAACGCTATAAAAATAAAACCACTGGTCAGAATGATGTCAAACTTCAACGAAATATTATCGAAGAAGGGGGGAACTTGATGGCAGAAGAAAAATAAATAGTTGGAATTTTTAGCAGCGCTGTAAGCATCGAATTTAATAGTGGTCGACTACAAATGACAAATACATCAAAAAATATTACCTAAGGTGTAAACTATATGTTAAAACACAGTACTACTCAGCGTTCATGAGGATATTGGTGTGATACTGTTACAGGGTTGCGACGCACCGGGAAAACCTGGAATTGTCAGGAATAATGAAAATGGCCGAAAATCAGGGAAATGTCTGGGAAAATGAAAAATTGCATATTTCCAATCGTTCTTAGCGCGGTCCGCGGTCTATGACGTCAAAAAAAAAAAACTTCCAGCCTTGTTTTTTTCGCCGCCATTCCCTTCCCATCCCATTCGTCATTTTGTCATTCCCCTCTTTCTTCTTCCCCCTGCAGTTCTTTTTATCAACTCTCTGCCATTGGTGTGTGCGCCATAGCAGTCGGCGGCGGGCGGACATGCGCATAAGGTACTTCTTTTCTTCCTCGTTTGAGCGGGCTCTGTTTAAATGCTGCTTGTTTATGTCAGCAGTTCTGAAGCAAGGAGGATAGAAGAAAGGGGAGATGCCCAAAGCCGTAAACTTGCTGCGCGCACTTGAAGCCGTGGACAGAGCGGGTAAGGGAGAGGGGAAGGGGAAAACTCTACCCAAGAAAGCAATAGTATTCACTGTAGAGTAATAGGGAAAACGTTCAGAAAGAGAAATAAATGTGCGGCACTTTTATAATTTTTATTATCGGAGCAAAAAAAAATGCTTTATTTATCACATACAGAGGCGTAGTTAGACCCAACTTTCGGGGGGGGGGGGTTACTTCTTTTATTATATATATATATATATATGTAAACTTTTTTAGTATTAAAAAAAATAATAATAAGAGGGAGGTGAATCTTACATACTTTGGAATGGGGTTCCCCAAGTTCGATACCTTGTGTCAAACAAAACAAAAGCAAAGATTTTTTTTATTATTATTATTATTATTTTTTTTATTATTATTATTATTTTTTTTAATGTTTTGGAAAATTTAACTTTTTTTCTTTTTCCTCCATTTAATTTAAAGTGAAACTTTCTAGCAACGGGTCTAGTCAAAACCAGTCGATCCAAATCAGGGGGAAAATCAAATATCTGATGAGCGTGTTCCGTTCATTTTAGTGTGACTGCTTAATTTAGAGGCTAACACACATCTACAAAAGCTGGCCTCCCTGAAAGCTAATAGATGCATCCATTTCCACATGTAAACTGGATGTTTGACTTTCCATCTCATCGGTGGTCAGATTATTTTTACTAACTTGGTTCGCACTAAAAGCATGAAATAAAATATTAAAAAAAAGACTTCTTGATTATAACCTGCAAAAAATGAAATGGCTTTCATATTGTTTTATTTATATGTTGCTTTTTATATGTATTTACATTTATGCTAATTCTAAAGCAGTTAATAATAATATTTGAATTAAAAAAAAGGGAAGAAATATAGGCGGTAGAAAGTTATTTGCTCAAAGCTGCATACCATCTGTTCTCCTCTCAAGTTTTTATTTTTAATTTTATTAGCTGCTTTAGAATTTACATAAATATCTATTTGAGAGAGCAACAGCAATTTTCGAGTGTTATAAACAGAAGTCTTGTTTATTTTCTACTTTTTAATGTGAACCAAGCTAACAGAAATAGTACAGAACAGTCTAGTTTCATTTCGTTTTTAAACATTTTATTCCTATAATGCTATGCAGTTTTTCTTTTAAATTAAAATAAAATTTCCTTCAGAGGGTTCGATGGCTGCTTCAGCAAACTGTACTCTTGGCTTCCTTAAGAAGTTTTCCATTTCCTGCTCAGTCACTTTCCTATGCCGGGCTGATGAGTTCTAATAAGCACAAAACTGCGTTCCTCGGCTGAAAATGACTGAGCTGGCGAGGTATTTCTTGTATTTCTGCTTTAGCCCTGGTTAATGGGCGGTAATTTACTGAAAAACCTTACGTCTCGAATTCCGGCTATGGTATCATTTTCGGATTCAAAGCCGAAATTCGAGGCCAAGCAATGATCTTTAAAGCAGAAAGCAAAAGCATTTACTTCAACTCGAAACAAAGGGCTGAGGGGGCAAAAAAGGGAGAAATGCGTTCCACGAATAGGTTTTCTAGGAAGATTAACAAAAAGACAGACGTTTCGAGCACTTTCTTGGAACAAGAGTAAAGGGGTGAAATTCACAGGTTGAGTATTAGTTGCATTATGGATGAGTATTTCAAGTTAATGGTTAAAGGTCATTCAAATTAAAAGCCATTTTGCTCTGTTATCTGGTTAAGTACTGTTCTTTGGTTGCTCTCTTTCTTAAAATTATGATTCCTTATAGAAAACCGAGATGATAGGAGTGAAAAGAAAGTTTAAGATTTTTTCAAGTAAAGAAAAAAGGAAAATCCTAGAATATTGGCCAGGTTAGATTTGCAGCAATTGCTTACCTCAAGAGGATAAATAATTAAAAAAAAAAAAAACGGGCACCGAAAAAGCAATAAAAGACTTTTTCTTGAAAAAGATATGCTTAAAGTTTTTTTTACTGTCAAAATGATTCCTTAAACTCGCAATGAAACACTTAATAATGTAATAATAGAATAAAGACCTAACAAAACTAATAAAGAGTAATTTTGATCAAAAGCCCATATTTTCTTTAGTATCGATTCCAAATTTTCACCATCATATTCCAAATTTCTATAAAGTTTCTTTAAGCCCCCGTATCTTTAAACCTCTTTATCTCGATTTTTTTCCTTCCTGTGAAATTCGAAAAATACAGATTCAACTGCATGTAATATGGCCACTGCGCTGCTCATAAAATTAAACATGTTTAACAATTTGCAGAATCTATGACAAAAAAGGCTACATATGCGTGGATTTAACAAATCAATCTCATTTCTAAAGCGAAGTGTGAAATTTCACTCAATTATTAAAAAAATGTCGCAGCAGAGTGAGGAGTAAGGCGTCTTTACGCTTGAGAATCACTCATGAAGCTGATTTTCAATGGCACTGGGCGGGGGGGGGGGGGGGGCAAGTGAATTTTTGACCATAGTTATTCAGAAAAAAAGCTGTTTTGATTTTGTTTTCTTCTCTTTTTCTTTTCTCTTCTTTTTTTTCTTGTATCTTTTTTTCTCTTTTTTCTTTCTCTTCTCTTTCTATCTCTCCCTCTCCCTTTTTTGAGACTAACATTTCGGGGGGGGGTTGTCCCCCCCCCCTTAGCTACGCCCCTGATCACATACAACAATGAAAAAAGCTATTTCTTTTAGGATTTTTTTTCTTATTTTTATTCATTTTTGTTGTTAGTGAATGCATTTTTGGAATGTAGAGTAGTTATTTATTTCCCCCGATTACCACACAATTTCAGAAGCTTAATCGCACTTAATTAATGAAAAAGTATGTCTAAAACTGTGTTTAGTTAGAATTAGAGTATAAACACATAAGAAATAAATAATACTAAAAAATGTAGATGCCTTCAATCTTAAATTTTAAACATTGTTTGAAAGAATTACAAAATGTACCAAGTACAGAAAATGTCTTTAATATACACAACAAATATTGACACATTGAAAGTAAAACACAAATGTATGACAAAAATTAAAATTTCTTAAAATAGCTAAAAATTTAAATAATTTTTCTATTACATTTTCTTTGTCAAGAGCTCTCTTCAATAAGTTTAGTTTAAAAAAAAATCTGCCTTGTAGTTCAAAATTTATGTATTGCTTAAGCCATTTGCACAAATGAGACATTTTTACGCACTGTATTTCTGGAATATTAAACTTGTTTTTAATTGTGACAGTTAAAATATGATAAATCATCATTATTTATCATAATATGACGTAGCAAATTTATAGTTTTCTTGCATTAAAAAAAATATGGGCCCTATCCTCTTTTTTCTATGGTTCTAGTAAAGATATTTCGAACAAGAAATGAGTTATTTAAGATGTGTTGCCAGAGTTGACAAGTATTTCGCCACGGGTAGAAAAAAACCACGATTTTCCCCTTCCAGCAAAAATAGATTTTTTGTCAATATTCAAAAGGGAACAAAAAATGGAATTTTTGCAGACAACTTATGTAGTTTTTTAATTTTGCCCTCAGTAAATTAATAAAAGGTATTAAACATGCTCTAACTAAATTCTAGTTTTGGTTTTCTTTGACATCTAGCTTAAAATAAATGTAATATTAAACTTGCTTAAACGTATGCTTCCAAAGATTGTTTTTTTTTTTTTTAATAAAAATTGAATTTACAATTTGTATTTGAGACAGGAAAATAAATGCAAAGGATGATTGTCTAAAAGGACTAGACATTACCAGTTCTCAACTACTTTTCCTCGGGTATCAATTTCCCCAGTCAGGAGAAAAAAACGTATTATTTCTTTAAAGAAAAAAGATAATTTTCTATATTATTTGACTATTTTCTGTCAAAATTAAATAGCTTTAAAATATAAATGAAATCTGGAAAAAGAATAACAGTTTAAATTTTTGATGAGGTTGGTCGTCCTGTTAGCAAAGGGTTATTTTTTCAGGATAGTGGCAAAAACTGGGAAAACAAGTACAACAATTGTACAATTTGAATAATCCAATTGAAACTTAAATTAAAGCAGACCAAGACTAGGTTCTTCATTAACATAAATGTATAATTAAAACAAATTAAAGTAAACTAGGGGAAATAGATAATGATTTAAAACTTGCATATTGCGATGCAATGTTTAAAAAAATATCCTCATATACTGGATCCAACTGAATTTGAATGAGCTTTGACTATTTTTAGGAGTAATTGTCAATAATAAAATTTCATTTAGTATGAATTATACATTTTTATCACATTTATATTTCCTACTATGCAATCATAGTTGACCTCTTATAATTTTTATTACTCTGTTGGCATAGCAAAATTTGCACTACTTCCCTGCTAAAAATTAAAAGATGAGAATTTCTTATTTAATAGTTAGGACAGTTTAATATTTTATACTCAAGTCAGTAAGTTGATTTTTATTGTTTTTTACTCTCCACTTTCTTTCTGTATTCATAAAATAAAAAAGAAAAGCATTTGACTAAAACAATGGGTTACTGTTCCCTGATGCAAATTAATATTTTAGGCACAAAAACATGTAAATTATTAGAATGCAGTTAAAATTACTATGATATTAAACACGTTATATCCAATCCCCATAAATGAAGCAAATCTAGTTTTGCCACTTTGGCAAATATGGGGAAAAAATAGTTTTGCTAGGACACTTTTAGAATTTTTTTCCTGCCTTTGACCGAAATGTGCCAAACCTATTTTTTTAAAAAAATTTACTTATCTGAAATTTTATGTTTAAAAGAATTAAGCTCATAGAAAAATTTTACTGCATTATATTGCAACATGTTGTGGTGGAGGTTTAAAAGGATTACTTTTGTTATTGAACACAAATTTTGCAAATTATAAATAAATATAATAAATAATAAAATTGATAGCTAAAAAATTTCATTCCTATATCTTTGTTAACAGAATTCAATTCAACTTTCTCTAATTCTGTTTTTGCCATTTTTTCCACTGTCCTGGCATAAATGACTTCTTGGCTGCAAAATGTCTAACCCTTTGTGTTACCCACTATTGCCTTTTAAAATACAATAATTTTGAATATAGTTGTGTAAGTGAATTGCATTTTTTTTTTTCACTATTTTTTCCCCAATACCTAAACCTTAAATTTAAATATTCTTTTATAATGGCACCAAAGATATCCCTGGAATCTTGTTTCCCGATCTGTTTGTACACCCGTACACAACACAACCGGGCATTTTAGTTAAATCAACAGAAAATATTCACTATTAAACACAGCATTCTAGGTAAAATAGCTGATAAAGCCCTTCAAAGCCGAATGTTGTGGGTAGACTTTTCCTCGCGTCAGTTAAAACCGGTTACGGTTTTAGCTTCAGGTTTTGTTGCGTTGAGCCTCTCCCCTTTCTTCTATCCTCCTTGTTCTGAAGTTGTTATGATGCACAGCACATTGTTTTGTCTGCGAGTGTGACTGAAGTTTTTAATGAGCTGCAATAATCTTTTCATATTTTATATTATTTCTTTAAATTGATTAATGAAATCGTATTATTCTAAACAATTTTGTTCTGTAAATTTAGTTCATTAGACAATTTTAAACTTAGAAAGTTTCTTTTTTACAGAAGTATCGCAAATCTTTTAGTATTTTGATAGTGATCTTTAAAGACTTCCAATGCACTTCTTTCTTTCAAAATAAAAGTAATCCGATTAAAAAAAAATCTGCACATTAGAGAAGTTTCTGATCAATGCTCAAAATTTAACTTTATGACAGGGTGCCGACAGGAGTGATTATGGCGCCGTAAGTTGTGCCATCAAAATTTTGGGGGGGAGGGATTTTTTAATTATTTAATTTACTTTATTTTTATTCAAATTATTTACTCATATTATTTTACTTTATTATTTTCATCTGTGTGTGTGTATTTTATTGGGGAGCGAGCACACTTTTCTTTCAAAACAATAATTAAAAATAAATAAATAGGTAAAAAAATAAATAAAAAAAGAGGGTTACAAATAAAAAAAGCGCTAAGGCGTTCAGAAAATTTGGGGGGAGGGGGGGTTGTGCCATTGAACTTGGGGGGGGGGGAGCACCCCTGTTTTATGAGCAACAAACAGGGGAAATATGAGAAGCTGAAAGGTGCATGATTTTTTTACAGGCCAAAGTCTAAAAGTGCTTTGAGTTCAATGGATTGGAGGGTTAGAAGGCAATAATTGAAAAAGTTTAGGTTTCATAAGTTTTTAGTTCAGATTATTTTAGCAATTAACTTTATTTTTGTGATACAGATGTCACAATTGTTAATTTTGCAGTTCTTTCACTTGATGTAAGGCAGTGGCTCCTCGCTATTGAAAATTAGATATGCTACATTTACATTAATTGTTTATTACAGTGATTTGCTTCACTTGTGTTAGTACATTAGGGTAGTTCAAAAATACACTTAAAAAAAAGGTTTCTCCTAGAAAACAGGACACCACTCAATGTTTTTAGACTTGTGGATAGTAAAATACTGGAAGAATTTTAACTTCCTATTCCAACTGAAAGAGGGTGCTCGACCCCCTCCCTCAAACTTCATAAGTATGAGGAGGGGGTTAAAAAAATACATTGAACTGAAAAAACAATATTACATATGTAATCTACACGAGTTATATGCATATTCATTGCAATAAAATAATTACTTACATAAAAGAAACAGCTGGGGAAATTAAATGTTTCTAAATTTGTGACTTTTTCTATGCTAGAGCTAATGTTAAATTAAGGGGTCATTGAGCACCCTCTTAAAGTTTGAGTAAGAAGCTAAAACTTTTACAGCACAATACTATTAGTAAGTCTAAAAAAATAAGTGGTATCTTGGACTCGAGCTAAGAGAAAAAAAAATTGAACCACCCGTAGTACATATTTTTGATTATTTCTGCTTGAGTAAATTAAATTTGGTAACCATTGTTTGTAAAGTTTGAAAATGAGGTAAGTTTTATCAAAATTTGAGATGCATATATTAATGTTGTAAAATGAAAGTGGAGATCGATAACCTGGAATTTTTCTCAAAACCACCTGGAAATGTCAGGGAATTTCATTCTTGAACTTCCGTGGCAACCCTGCTGTTAGTTAAGTAAGCCCATCCAACACGGAAAGGTCATATCAAATCGGATGGGAAAAATTGGTTTTTAATTGTCCTGAGGCCGAAAACCGCATAAAAAGCATCAGTGAAAATCAAATCAGTCTTTAATTTTCGTGAGACTGGCGCAAAAGATGTTCAATATAATGTACCCCGTTTTCTGTAACAAGTTGAAATTGAGAAACAGCATGTTCCACGACTGATTGAAGTGTTTCCGGTTAATGTGTTGTGCAATGCATGCCTTCAGCTCAGCAAAGTTTGCAGTCGGAGCACTGAACACAACAGCTTTCAGATAGCCCCATATCCAAAAGTCACACGGGTTAAGATCAGGTGATCGAGACGGCCAGGTCTTTCATTGAGACTGTCATATTGAACTTCTCAGATGCGAAATGAGGAAAAATACGTGTATTTGGCTTTTTTTTTAACAACTTCAATGAGTCGGGCGCATGACAGGTGTTTTGATTTACATATTCTGACACTTGCAGCGCCATCTATTCCTAAAAATTCCAACTATTTATTTTTCTTTTGTCATACGTTTTCCCCCTTCTTCGATAATATTCTGTTGAAATTTGAGGTCATTCTGACCAGTGGTTTTATTTTTACTGCTTTTTTGAAAGTGGATTTTTAATTATAATCACCCTGTATTTAGTTATGATAGTACGGATAAAAAAATATTTTTTGCAAAGATGACATATGCAGTATATTACTTTTTTGTCTTTTCATTTATTTGTAACCCGTGTAAAAATACCTTTTGTTTCACTGAGTTAACCAAATTTTTGACTTTAAAAAAGTCTAAATATGCTTTTTTACAGCATATTTTAAAAAATTAATTCTTTTTCTCTTGTTAAACATCAAGCTTCAAAAATTTGTACAGACACGATGTTTTGTCAAGTCAACATCTAACAAGAGGTCAAAATTAATCAACTCATTATATCAGCATCAATAATATACTCATTGGTTTCTGATTAGAGAAAATAGAAATGTCCTACATTTTCGAAAGATGTTTCAAAACCAAAAATTTGAATGTTTTCAACTTTTGTTATGCATGGAGTTTAAAATTAAGGTAACGTCTTGGCTTTTATGTGTAATACAAATAGAAAGAGTCAGTTCCAGATTACAAGTTATTGTTTTTAAAAAATAACCTTTGTATTTCGAAACAAATTTTTTTTTTAATTTAGATTTTATGCCATTTAGTTATGAAATAATGTGCAGTGAAACCAGTTGAACGTTGATGAACCAAAAACTTCGATGAGCTGAAGGGAATCTTTATTCCCATCTAACTTTATTGGAGAGTTAATGTTATTTATTTTCGATAGGCCAAATTTATCAAGTTGAAATATTCAATTAGCCGAATTTTATTTTATGACTGTTGTCAGATTTTTCTTGCTTAACGCCAGAAGTTAAAATTGTTTCTCTGCAAAATAGTATGAACAAAAAGAAAGAAACCCGTTTCATTGCATCAAAAGATGTCTAAGTGAACCAAATAAATCTCAGGGGTAAATTTAAATAATGAGTGGACCTTTTTACAAAAGAAAATGACATTCCATCAAACAGATTTTGGGTTTTGTTGCAGTTGATGACCGAGTTTAAGTCACAGAGTACTCTACTGATGAGGCTATTTTATCGAACAGAATGGAAGATAAAGAAAACATTTCTGGTGATGAAGAGAAGGAAGAACTTGAGCCAGTAGGTAATATTACCTTCTGTTCAAAATATGAGATAAGCAACAGATGTATTGCGCTTTTTCACAGAATCCGGTCCGAATGTTTCCAGTCCTTGCTTGATGCATTTAAAGTATCTGAGGATTATTTAATGAAGGAACAAATTTCTGCTTAGAAGCAATGTTTGATTAGAATTTATTTTACAATATATCTTTTTTTATGATGAGTAAAAATTTGTATTTCCTCATAAAATTTTAATTTGTTTTCAAGCTTTTATAAACTTGAATTTTTATAGTAATTATAATGCACGTTAATTATGTAAAGTTTTACATATAATCTCTTTGAAACATTATTCTATCATTCTGCCTAATACAGCAAAGTCTCTACTTATACAAGGGATACATTCCAAAACCCCCTCGCGTTCTAAGAAAGGTCGTATACGACTTTTTGATAAACATAAACAATTAGTTTAGACACTTATAAACACCCCTCAAACTGCTTTAAACTATTCTTAAAGTATATTTCAACGTCTACCACATAAAAAAACTGAATGTATACTGTATTTTTAAAGAACCCTGTTTTATTTAATTATTAAATTCTCTTATGATACACATAACAAATGATCAATGAGATATATGTATATATATTGCGATCTTGTATGTAGAGTACACAATAATGGTAATGAAATGCAGCTGTGTTATACTACTGTATGATAGATTAAATAATAATACTGATAACTAAAAAAGTGGAAATGATAATGGTTAGTGCTGTGCAGCTGGTCAGATCATGTGTTCTGCATGTCAAGAATCTTCACTTTTTCTATAATTAAAACAAACTTTCAGCTGAAGCAGCACTCTTAGGTTCCACTATGTTAAATTAACTTTCACATTTAGAATGAAAGAGTACCTGGAGGACTGAGCCTCGCTCGGCTTTAAAAGAATTATTTTTTGTCAACTCGTGTTTTTCTAAGGTTCGATACTTTTTCAAATATACTTGAAAAGCATCAGGTTAACGAAATATTAAGGTTCTTAATGCTTCCGAGAAACGAGAGATATACATGTAAACACTTCCCAGCATTATAATCATTTCAGCTATAAGAAGCCTACTACTGAATATTAGCTTCCTCTTCCCCACAGTCATCCACCTAGGAAAGCTCTGAGCCGATTGCGTATAAATATTTAACGCACAGTATTGCCAAAAAAGTAGTTTCTAAGACCAAACATGACAATAAATATGAAAAAAATGATTGAAAATGCGCCGCTACCTTCTTATAACACTAAAGTACCAAACAAAGAAGATTCTGAATGCAATTAAATCAACATTTTGTTTTAAACTATCTGTTAGGGGAGGCTGGGGTAATAAGAGACAAAAATAAAATAAAATAAAATGTATGCAATGTTCCAAAAAACTTGAAACAACTATCTCATATTAACTGCATTAAATGGACTCCTCTTGATTTTTAGGCGATTATTTAACTTAAATATTTTGGTTTAAAAAATTTTCAAAAATTTCAATAAATTCTTGTCTCTAATAACCCCATGTGGAGTAATAAGAGACAAAGGCTGCCACTCTTCAAATATAGCAAAGTAAAATCCTGTGGAGTAATGAGACATTCGCAAGCAATTCTGAATCCGCCAATATTTTTAAATTTTTGATATTTTCATCCATTAAAAAATAATATTTTTTTCTCAAATTAATGCTTACAAATATGTTTGTGAAATTCATTTCTTATAGTTCTAGGTCCTGAATAACCTTAGGGATCAATCAAAAACACCAATCTAATTTAAAGTGACCAGAAAATATTTTAAAACTTCTCTAAAGTATAGTCGAAAATATGTAAAAAGCGTGTCTTTAAAGTATGTGTTATTAGAGTTTTTTTTCTAGTCCCTAAGTATAAATGAACTTAGGCTATTTATTATCTAATGAAGTAGTAGTGATTTATTAGTAACTTACAGACATTCTATGCATAAAATCATACATTTATAACAGTCTCAGGCTAACATGGATATTAGGAAAAATTATTATTTTAGCAGGGTAGTGGAACCTTGGAACAGCTTACCGGAAGAGGTGGTAATGAGCAAAGGAGTAGACAGTTTTAAGAGGGCCATTGATCTTTACTGGGGATTGTAAATTGACTAGGACCAGTCTAGCTTGGCCCAGAGCCTGTTGCTGGTCGTCACTTTTGTATTTGTATCTAAATATGGTCTACTCTGATGAGTATAGCTGATTTTAGATTTAGGCTATGTTGAAAAAAAACTATTCTATGAATTTGCGAAACTTCATCAAATTCATCGTATTTTACCTAAAACAAATTTGTCAGTATGGGGTAATAAGAGACACCTGTCTCTTATTACCCCCTACAAAAAATAATGGGGTAATAAGAGACTGGCCCACAACCTGTAAATAAAGGAGACTTTCAAGATTTCAAAAAATAGTACTGGTCAGAAGTTTACACATTAATAACTCCCAAACACTTCACCTACAAAATATCGCCAACTTTTAAGGTAAGATCAACGTGAAAGTTTTTTTTCATTGCATGATAAAAAAATACGCAAAACATGTTAGAAACTTTTAAATAAGTGTGTTGTAGTAAAGTATACATATGGTTCTTAATATTACATATTTTTAAAGTTGTCTAAGAATTTTTTTTTTTGGTAATTTTTTGACTGCGTCTCTTATTACCAGGCCTCCCCTACATTTTGTTTCCACTGTACAATTTTCCTGTCATTAATTAAAAGACTTTGAACTTAGAGCCTTTTTTACTGTGGGTAAATCGGTTTTTAACCCAAAACTTCCTTTCATACTATGTCGCGATTCACGATTTTATCCTAATCGAGATTTTCATTTGGAATAAGTACTTTTAGTGTAGTTAGTCACTTTATGCCAGAAAATGCTACATACAGCATGCTATCCATAAAAACTGATGATCCACAAGCCACTCCAACAAATTATAACAACAAAATATATGTTTTTTCGGAATAAAATTTAGATGTGTGATTTAAAAAACATATAAAATTATTTGAAGTGTAAAAAATAATATAAGTAAATAAAATAAAATAAGACGCTCAAGCAATAGATTTGCTTAAAAAAAAAAAAAAAGCAATCCTTACATTAACTTACATAGTGCTTTTGAATTTGTTTTTAGTCAAGTGTGATTGAAATGAGCCAAAGTGGCTAATATCAGTCAAGCCTGGCAACCCTAAGCAAGTTTAAAATTTTAAAGCAAGAAGAGACAAATTTTCATTGTTATGGTTGCAAATCGTCTGCCTTACGTGTCAATTCACAATTTTTTTCAAGGCTTAACTAAATTGGACTTTGCATTTAAAAACTTTTTTTTGTAAAAAATCGCATTTTTACAGAAAAAACGCTGATGTAGATGAACTTATAAGAATGCTAAACTACAATTAAATCCAAAATTCATCCAAATCGTTAGAGCCGTTTTCGAGATATGAAATTTAAATATATATATATATATACCCACAAGAATTGCTCGTTTAAAGATATATGATACGGAGTAGTTATTTGTGTATGTGTGTGTGTGTATATGTTCTAACAAAGCCATGATTAGACTGGCACAGAACTTCTGCTCTTTGGGATTGCTAAATTGGGGAAGTAAATTCATGAAACCAATATTTAGTTGCCAATAATGAAGCTGATACTTATGCCCAGGAATTCTCTTTTGAAAAGTTTCGTACTGCAGGCGAGGAGTTTGCATTAGCTCTAAAATTTTTTACTTGTGAAAAATTTGCGTTATAGCCATATTGTAAAAATCAAATTGCCTAGTAGCGCCAGTTTACTGTATTATAAATTTAATGAGTTTCAGTGTATTATTTTATTTTATTCTGCAGTTTTGTTTTCATTTTCACTTAGCCAAACTTTGGATAGCTAAAAAAAAATTCGTTTTCCCTGCAACTTCGACTTATCAAAGTTTCACTGTATATTATTTTTATCAGGAATTCATTTTATTTTGATTCAATTTCTTTTTGATGAAAAAAGCACTCTGTAGAATTCTCTCCCATGACAGATGCTTGTGATTATGTTGTATGTTTACTTTGTATTAACTCTTAATTGTTTTGTAATGTCAAAAAAAAAAAAAAGAAAAAAAATTGTCATTGCAGAGAATAAAAGTTTTTACAGATTTTACCAGTGTTGATGCTTGATTCAAATCCGTCTGTTATTGCGGCAGTTTTTTTTTTTTTTTTCATTTTTTTGTTTTTATAATTGTAAAAATATTATACATGGAATTAGTATTCCTTTGACAGTTATAATCTTTTGTACTCTTAAGTATGTAAAGATTGTGCTGTAGAACCCATGTTTTGAATTTTATTGTTTTTTATGGTTGTATTATATTTCTTATTTTCTTTTTTGAGACAAAATGTTGATTGATCTCAGGATTTTCCTCTTCACTCATTTATTGTTTTTGTGTAACTAATTAATTTTTCAGCGACGACGTAAAGCATGAGAAAATTACAATTCTAAAACTTATGACTTTCACACTGATCTAATACTAATTAAAAACTTTGCATTCATATAACTTGATACATACTCCTTAATTTTGAATATTTGTTCTTGTGATTAGATATACAATATTTATATTATTTTTTATTTATTTATATATATTTTTTGAAAAATGCCATATTGCACTTATATTGATTGCAATGTGCTAAAATGACTAGTTGGGATCTCAAATCCTTTTGATATTATGTATATTAAAATCCATTGCTTTTTCTGTAAAATTTCTGCTGTGTAACAAAATGTTTAAGAAAATAAATTCCTTCACAAATAAATTTTTAGAGTTCTTTGTTATTGGGTAAAATATTCAAAAGTGTTTCATTGACTGCACATGATTTAGATCAGGAAAAGGTGCCAAACCTTTTACTACCCAAGGGACGCATCTCATATTAAAATTATTCTCACAAGCCAGAAGATAAATATATATATACATTTGAAATACTTAGTTTTTCTTTTAAATAACATGGGAAAATATAGAGAAAGAAAGAAAATTAACAACCAATAATTTTTGTTCAAAATAATTAACATAATAATCTTCATCAATTACTATGCTTCTTTTGTTAGAAACATCAGTTTTTCAGTAACCAATTTCTGAACATTGGCTAAAATTTGTAACAATATTAGAAATCGTACTTTTCGATTTTTTACATTAAACAAAACAACGGGCCACAAGAATCAGATTCGCGGGTAGGTTCGGCACCACTGGTTTAGATCAATGACCGAAAAGATTTTGACCTTTATTGTTAAGGTCTTTGTCTTCAGCCTTCTAATTCAGACCTTTTTATTCTACAGAAATTATAAGGACTATTCCATTTCTTTTCAAATTTTTATTACTTGCTATTTTCTGCTTTGAAAATGAAACGTATTTAGAATGGGTCTGCAAAACTTTATTCTTAATTAAGTTTTCAATAGCACAGAAATTCACAGTAAATCTACACACTGCAATAGTACATCAGTGTGGGCTGAGAGCTTAGATTCTAATCCCAGCAAGGACCTATTGGAATAGCACTTCTTCCAATTAAGTTTTACTGCAGTGGTTCCCAAACTTTTTGGGCCCTTCTAGAGGTTAACTGACTCCTATTGTTCCCCCCACCCACCCCCTCTTCCTTCATAGACACAAAATTCGACGTTAGTGAGTATCAATATTGAAAATATAAATGCCTAGTTTCAATTTGAAGTAATATATATATGTGTGTGTAGAAAATGAAGCAATCTTATCCAATTACTCTTACACTTAAAAAAGTAAGAGTACCTTTCATAGGTCATTTTTCTTTTCCAAAATGAAGTGATAGGTATTTAAAGGGAATTACTTAAATGATGAACATTGACATATTTTTCAAAAAAGAAATGCATATTTTAAGAAACTTCCTTTTTTAAATTGGAGTCTAGTGGAGTAAAAAACATTTTCACTTAAAATTTAAAAAAAAATGATAAAATAACTCCTCAAAGTTTGACAGAGGTGTGAGGAGAAAGCCCCTAAACTTTAATTTGTTTGTTTTGAACTTGTGATTCCTTGTCTGAACTCTCAACAATCAATTTTGTATACGTTTAGAATTTTGATATCGCTGGTTTTTTATTATTATTTTTTTGTCTCTTCCCAGGTAGCACAAACCATCGGATTTACGTTGGAGAAAGGTTGAAAATGCATCGTAATGGTTGGAAATATGTTTTGGTTAGATATTGGTTTTTTCATACGCTCATCCGATCATTTGAAGCATCGGAGGATGGTTTAAAACCAACCTATATCCGACTAAACGTATTCCCAACTTATTTCTAACCTTCAAACCTGTTTCACATTTACGCCCATTTATTGTAAGCTGGTTGCTGATTTGCGCGTTCTGCGAAGCGTGCGTAATGCGTCCCATAAGCCCCCCCCCCCCGCCTCTGCAGTCTTGTTGAGACCCATGACTTGAAAAAGGGGTGAGGGAGGAGTGAGTGCGCCAGGGGCATAGCCATTTTCTTTTTCATTCCAGGGTCACATACACATTCACACCTGTCGTACTTGCTCACGGCGTCACGGCGAGTGTCGTTCAATCTCACAAGTACTAAAGTCTTCCAAAGTAATTCAATTCATTTTTCCAACTATTTTTCTTTCTTTCAATAAATTTAAAACTAAGATAAAACATTGTTTTTTTTTTTTTTTTGGTATGTGTGTGTTTGATTATTAAATGCATTCTACTTTTATTTGTTTTCCAAGCACGACAAATGATTGTGGCTGTGGAGGCCCAGATTTTTCTTGTTTCAAACTGCTAGAATTTTCCCTACAAATTCATTTTGGCAGGAGGTTTTAGGAAGAGGTTGTTTCTAGGGGAATTTTATCCTTTTTTTGGGGGGGGGGGGAGGGAGGGGTCTCCGATGAATCGAAATTCTTGAAATTTTTGCTCATTCGAACTGATTTTCTTTTTTTTGATAGATGCTTTAACTAGTTTTTTTTAGAGAATTTTGTGAATGCTTTGAATTTGTTTTAGAATTTCATGTTGTTCCTTTGTTTAGCTTTGGTAATTTTAAACGCGCAATACATGTGCAATTTACCATAGAAATAAAATTGTGTCTTTGCATGAACTTTTCTCGTTGATGGATAAAATACATTAAAATTCCTTCCCTAATACTAAAATGAAAAAAAAAAAAAAGTCAATGAACATGAATTTTTTAATGAAATGGGAGAGTATAATAGTTCAACAAAACAATAAAATAAGTAGTTTTCATGATATTCAAGTTTAACCCACGTCATTTTAATTGTTATGAAGATTCTAACTGAATGTGTATGCGTATGTTTTTTTTATTTTTATTTTTATTTTTTTTTTTAATTCTTATTTCAGGTCAAAGCAAAATTGAACCTTCAAACAAGCTAGGTTATTTTTCATGGCAGAATTTTAAAGTCAAAGATTTTATTCTGTCTTAAGAATAACCTTGCTGGTAATTAATATTTCCTGAAAAAGAAAAAAGAAACTAATGTATGCTTATGAAGATAATTTTCGAGTAATTATTCAGAAAAATAAAAGGTAAGAATTATAAATATCTTAATTTTTGTTCATATTTTATTGAAACGTTTGTAAATGATAGGGAAATGATAAATTGCATTTTTTTTTTTTTAGCATTTTTACTCTTTGAAACAATATATTGATGTAATGAGTGAAAATAGTAAAAACTTTAAATGAAACAGGTTTGAGAGCAATCAGAGGTAGCAATAAAGGTTATGATGTAACAAAGGGAAAAAAGTCACATAAATTATAGATACTATACATGATGCAACTATTTCTCTACTACATTTTAATTTATTTTAGCATATAAGAATTTCCATACTTCAGCATATTTTTTTAATTTTTAGTATTTCTATTTCTACGCTTGTAAAATAATAATGATTTGATATATATTTGGTAAAGTATATTGATTTGATGAGGGAAAATAATAAAAAATTCAAATGAAATAGGCTGGAAAGCAATCTGAGGTAGCACACTATTAAGGTTGCGCATATTAAATTTCAATAACATTGGGAAATAGTTACTTAAATGTTGATTTTTCATCAGAATAGCGTCGGAAAATAATCAGTCTAACGTTGCAGCTAACGTTGGAAAATTGTTGGATAAGCGTCGAAATTTATATTGGGATAATGTTAAGAAGTGTTGTTTAACTGTTGTAATTTACATTGGAATAACGTTTGGAATTGGTTGGTTCACCGTTGCATTTTACGTAGGAACAGCGCTGGAAAAATGTTGAGATAACGTTGGAAACCAATCGTTGGATAACCGTTTTCCGACGGTGCACTTTAACGTATGTTCTAACGTAAGAGGCCGACATAAGTCTAACGTAATAAGCTAACGTTGGCCGAATGTTCGTGTGCTAGCTGGGTTAAATACTCATCGCCCCTTAATCATGCCTCACAAGTTTATCCCCCTCGTGAGGAGTCTGCTCTTAGGTTGGTAACCACAGTTCCATTGGTTCAGATCCCAATTAACACTTTTAGGTTCACCAGCAACTCATAGAGGCATTTCATGCGTCTCTGTTTAGTCGAGTATGAGACTTCTACAAAGTTGGTCAATTAAAGTTGAATTGCAATTAAAGTTACGTAAAGTACCATATACTACATGTGTAATGTTTTTCAATAAACAATTATAAAAACAAATTATTTTAAAAATAGACTGAAGTCCCCCTTGACAAAACTTGACATAAAATTGAAGTTGATGATAATGATTCACTTGTTTAAAAAATGTTTTCATTTTTCAACCGGTATATATATATATATATATATATATATACGAGGCGTATTTTTAAAGTAAGTTCCGTTTTGACATAAAAAAAGAACGAGTACAGATAGAGCAAAGAAATTTATTGCACAAAAATCTACCATCCTTACGCTATTTTTTGACATTGCTCCCGTGATTTTCCAAACATTTGTCATAGCGTGGTACAGGTTTTTGTATACCTATTCATAGAAAATTGCCGCCTGTGTAGTCAGCCATGGGATAACATGTTATCTGAGCTCATTATTGCTGTTGTGCCACAGACCACCTTGGAAAGACTTTAGATGCCGAAACAAATGAAAGATGCTGCAAGCGAGGTGAGGGCAGACCAGAGGATGTTCAAAAACGCCCCAGCCAAAGCCCTGTAAGAGTCCTCATGGTTGACTAAACGGGCGGTAACTTTGTACAAATGGGTATACAAAAACCTGTCCCACGCTATGACAAATGCTTGGAAAATCACGGGAGCAATGTCGAAAAATAGCGTAAGGGTGGTAGATTTTTGTGCACTAAATTACTTAGCTCTATCTGTACTCGTTCCTTTTTTATATAAAAACGGAACTTACTTTAAAAACACGCCTCGTATATATATATATATATATATATATATATATATATATATATATATATATATATATATATATATAAGCATACAAGTTTTTCCTCCAAAAATAAATCGATAATGCTAATAAAATTAATAATTAAAACAAAAAATGTACTCTGCTGTAACTGTATTTTTCTTCTTAAATGTGTTTATCTTTAAAAAGTTAACATTCAAATTATGGAGCATCATTAATTTGTGTGTGTGTGTGTGGAAGGTCTTTAGAAGAGGCTAAAATAATATTGAAGTGCTTTTGTACTGAAATTGCATTGAGTTCAAAAGAATTAGGTAATAGCTGCATTCAATGCTTCTCCTTGTTTTTTATTGGAAGGTTATATTTTTCAATAAATTTTAAAATTGTTTTCATTTTTCAGCAAATCTCAAGCAGTCCTTGCGAAATGACTTTGATGTCACTCTGTCTTATGCTGCTGGCTTCCAAGTAAAAAAATATTATTGTCGGCAATGCAGTTACTCAACTCACCATGTAGGTGACATGCGAAGGCATCAAGTGAAACACTCTGGGGATCGTCCTTACAAATGTGATGTGTGCCAAAAAACATTTTCTCAGATCAGTAGTTTAAGACTTCATGAAAGACGTATTCATTATGCTGACAAAAGCATGTTGGCCAAGTTCTAGAAAAAAATTTATTATTTAGTCTACAACTTAATCATATTTTATAGTGAGTGATACACTAATGGGATAAAATAATTCTTTATGGAATTGATAAATGAATACAATTCTGATTATGTATAAGAATCGAATCCTGTTTTATCAAGGTCTGTTACCGTGAATATCTTGTTTTAGCGATGACTTAGGTAATCCTCAACTCAAATTACATTTGAAATATCAGTAGGTAACAAAATTTTGTATTTGCTGGTTCCTTGGACTACATTTTAACGTGATTCGAATGTTTTTTGAAGTTATGTATTATTTGTCTAATTTCTCTCGATTAGCTATCTGTCTCTATTTAACTGTGATGAAAATCTTCAATCATTTATGTAATTATGCCTTTTTATCTCATTTGATTTTGTGTTATTCATGTAAATGTTTATAATAGAAATTAAGTTACTTATTTGGAGTTTTTTAAAATGAGTTTATGAAGTTAAACTCCCTGTTTTTTAAAACTGGGGGAACTCTGGGTTTCAAATGACACAGTTCCACACAATTCCTCAAGTATTGATGCTGTTCAAGTATGAATAACTTTCTTTGGGAGCTCGTCAAGGCTGGAATTCATCTGAAGGTATTTTTACAAAATACAAGAAAAGACTTAAGTTTTCTCAAAAGCTGCCATCACCAAAGAGATAGACTTCTTAAGCATTTATTAGAAGTATAAAATAAATTTAATTACACTATGTGTATCAGTTTTTCTGCTTAAATTTTGAATTTATTTATCATTTTTAACACGCAAGCTTTTCTTTATATTTTGCAAAATTTTGCTATTTTACAATTTAATAGAAATTTCATGATGGAGAACTATTGTAAAATGGAATAAAAAATATTTGAGCTGCTTTTAAATTGCCTTAGAGATGCCTGGTTTGAAGCAGTTCTACGATACTTTTATGTATGACTTTGTAACTTTTATGTGTGTTTTTATTTAAATAATCAAGGTTTTTTTTTATCAATGAATTTAAAAATGCAGGCATATATGCTTTAGTAATATTTTCCATGAATGTTGATTTAAATTTCAAATTTTCTTCCAGCAGTGACTATACCTTATTCGCCAGAAAGCAATTTTGTACTTCAGAAGATTACGATGCATGATGCAAGTAGACAAATAAGCATATATTGCTGCCAAATATGTCCTTATAGAACTGGAAATATTGGACATATGCGCTATCATGAAGTCAAACATACTGGAGCTCGAGCATTTAAATGTGATGTATGCCAGAAACACTTTTCTCAGAAATGCAATTTGCGACTGCATCAAAGAAAATTCCATAATTTTGAATAAATTTCTATTAATTTTAAATTTGGTGTTCTTTCAAATGAACATTAACGTGTTATACTTCTGATTCCTTTGAAGAATACAAAGGTAGATTATTTTTGCACGCAAAGATTGTTTGAAATAATTTTTTGCTGTGTCTTAAATAATCTTTAAATGTGCTTTCCAGAAGCAGAAATTATTAACTTGTCTTAGTATTCAACTGAGGCTTGTACATATATATATATATATATATATATATATATATATATATATATATATATATATATATATATATATTAGGGTGGTCCTTATTTATATGGGAAATTTTTTTTTTCGGAATTCAACAAGTGACGCCCCCTAGTTTTGTGACACTATAATAAAAAGTAACGTGTGCAAAATTTGAACTCGATCGGTCAATAATAACATGTGCCCCTAGGCCGTTGAACTTTAACACTTTTGAAAATTTTCCCACAAATCTTCGAGTTTTTACTTCAGACCCAGTACATTGTTTCTCCTAGGTTTGCAAAATATTTTTACAGTGAGGTAGCACTAAAATTAATCTTTTTAATTACTTTATATCATCTAAAGATTTTACGTTGAATAAAAATGAAATAATGCTTTAGAAACATTCCTTAATCGTACGCTTTTTTCAATGTATTTCGATAGTGTGTATTTTTTTCCGATAGTCTTGGACAGTCTGTAGAATCAATTGTTTTTGTGACTCATATTTGGTAAATTAGTTGTGAAATTCTTCGATTAATATTGTGCTCCTCTTTCAATTGTATTATTCACAATTTCCAGTGTTTTAACAATCTCTCTTCCCTTAAAATAGCTTCCTTCATTTTGCCGTGAATCAGAATCAAGTAGGAAAAAATCTTTTAGTATTTGTAACTTATCAAACAGTTTTATTGCCTCGTAATTGATTCTATAAAGAGGTAGATCTCTACTAAAAAAGTATTCCAAATCATCTACTGTTATCTGAAATTTGTTAAACAGTCATCAGACACGTCTTCCTGATCACAAGCATTTTTTAGACTATTCATTTCCGATCTTCAAAGTTAATTCCTTCATCTATTACCGACAAAGCTGCTAGTTTATCCCCTAAATACCATAAGTGATTTATGAATTTTCCAATCACTGCTTCTACTGCATATTTGTCATCATTTCGTACGCTGCTAGTTTTTCAGACATATTATGTTATTCAAAGGAGCCTCAATTGGGTTGCTGCGAAAAACCATATCTTCATAGAGCATTTAATTGTAAAACAGTTTTGTAAAACAGCATTGAAGGGCTTTCTTTTCATGTAAGGTCAATTTAAATTGTTTCCTAAATATAAAAAGTTTCCAACAAAAATTACTTTTGCCACCCATGTGGCTCAGGGATAAGCTCCAAGTTGCCGAAAACATATCCTTGTAGGAGGAAATTCACCAGGAAATATTATTACAAGTTACGAGAATTCTCTGTAATCTTTCTCAATTCCGCTTTTTACGAACAATAATATGTCATCAACTTCGGCTTTTAGAATTTATATGATCTAGATAGAATTGAATATATGATCTAGAACTAAGAAAGGCAAGAACTTCTTTAAGGACGCACTCTACAGTACGATTTCAAGTGCATGATGATGGCAATCCAAATGTAATATATCACCGTTCAGTTTTTCCTTTAAAAAATTGTATGCACAATTTATACGGTTGGTATTGCAAGTCGTAGTATCAAACACTACAGCTAGAGCAGTTAACAATAAAGAGCTATCATCTAAGATATCATATACAACTAAAGAAATATCTAAGGAATTCCGAGTAGCTGTTCAATATTAGGACCTGAAGCTATCACGGTAATCCTGTCGGTGTCCTTGTTCCAGTTACATCTGGATGTAACTTTGTATCCAAGTGAATAACTACAAAATCTAAATTTAAATTCATGAAATTTAATTTTACCTCTCGAAGATTTTCTCTTGCTCTCTTAAGGAATATACGATTGATTCCTAGGTCATTTGGATTTAAATTTACTGCATTTACATAGGCTGTAAATAAATGAACAACATCTTTATCCCTAATATGGCATTTATCTAACAGTGATGAAAGGCGAGATGATATCAATAGTTGGCAAGCTTTTTTGCATTGTGGTGAACCAGCTGTAGAAAACAAAAGTTCAACAGGTTAGGTTAGATACCCAATTCGGTTTCTAAATCTTGTGAATCGCAAGAATTTGATGATAATAAAGGACTATGTATTGAAATAGAAGAAAATTTATAGATTTCTACATTGTTCTGATCTGAATATAATTTTAAATTTATATTTTAGCTATGTAAAATATATCGTACTTTTATGTTAGGAGTAATCGAGGATTTTTCGAAATTTATATTTTAAAAATTAAAAATTGCATAAGCATTTAGGTATGTTTATAACTAAAGAACAGCGAATTAAAGTATAATTGCAGTTACTTATATTTATAACCATTGAAAACTTGCGATTCTATTTGCCACACCCATTACATACACAGGGAATTTTGTAAATCAATACCCCCAAAGCCTGGAGGAGGCAGCTTGTTGTTGTCAAAGATCATTCATTAATGGCCTATAGAATCCATTGTGTCTATCTTGGTGGGAGGAAACGTTCCCCTGCCGCTTGGTTGGAACAAGCGCCGAAAAGCGGTACGCTTGACCCAAGGCCATTGGTGTACATGTACCCTCTGTAACATGTTAAATTTTACAGAATGAAAGTGAGAGAATGGTTAGTCTGGAAGTAGCAGCACCTATTGAGGTTCAAAATTACTTTAAATATAAAACGTTAGAATATTTTTACATAAAATGAGAAAATCCGCAATTTTTTCTTCGAAACTCAAAGAAGGGGACCCCAGGAGCATGTGTTAATATTCATGGATTGACTTAAAATTTTGCAAGGATCATTTATTTGTATAATGGAACACATTGAGGGGGCGTCGCATAAAATATCTGCAACTTCAAAAATAAGGACCACCCTAATATATATATATATATAGGGTCACAAAGAAGAATGATCATAGCCTAAAAAAGCCAAACCAAACCCAGTGGCGTAACCTCACCTGAGGACCATGGCCTACGATGCCTATCTCTTTTCCTGACCAAGTGCTGTATGGTGCCAGGCAGATATTTCTATTAGGTCAAAAGTGTTTCTGATCCAAAATTTCCTAAGATTCTGAAAATTTTGGTTTGCCATTTCCAAAATTTTGGGCTGACAGCACATTTTAAAACTGAAAAATTATTTAAAAAAAAAAAAAAAACTTTTAATCATTTACTTCCAGTGATTTTTGTATGCATATCTGAAGAGTTTTTACGTAAGGGGAGTGGGAGGGGAAGGCACAAGCTTCCTCATAGTTGCTGAAAATTTCACTGTCTTCAGAAAATTTTACTTCAGTCTGCTATGACCCCTGGGTCAAGAGGTGTCAACCAAACGCCCAACCCTCATGGTGAAGTTCCTAAGCACACTTAGTGCTGATTTTATCAACCCACTGAAGAGATTGACGGCTGAGTTGATCATGCCTATCAGGAACTGTGGTTGTGGAAACGCAAAAGCGCTACCACTGAGCCATTGGGCTTCATGATCATGGTCCACCAACTAAAATTTTTAGTCTTACTTTTTTTAAGTTTGAAGTCTCAAATCTTTTCCCTGTCATAATTTGGTTTACTATGATCATTCTTTGTTACTTGATGTTACAGTTAAATGCTGTTTGTGATAATCTGCGAGTTCTCATATAGTAACCCGAGTTTCCCAGAAAAGGGGACATTGATTGTTCTTTCCTGTGGCCCTTCATTTATAGATATTTCTGTGAAAGACTAAATTAAACATTGTAAACTTACATCAGTGATGCACCAGATATATTTGATCTTACACTGATTTCTTTGATATGTGAATGTTGGTATTCACAGGTTAATTACTAGATTTCTGACTTTCACAATAATTTGTAAGACAGCCTGTGAATATCAACATTCACATACCAAAGACATTGGCTCAAATATTTTATTTAAAGTTACTTTATTTTCTGGCAAAAGTTGACTTTATCCAGTTTTGGCCTTTTACATAACATACTAGATTATGTCTGCATTTATGCATATATATTTTATCTCAACAAAATTATTAGCTGTTGAATTTTAGTTCATTTAGTACACTCTTTTAATAATAAGCTACTAAATTGTAAAATTTGAGACAAATTTGTAATATAGACTAATTTCAGAACAGAATTAACTGGTATATTGAACTTAACTGTGTTAAGCATTAAGTTATCGATTATGTTTATCGTTTTTAACGTGAAGCAATTTTTATAAGCTGTCAGTTTACTGTGCATCTTAAAGAATTTTATTAAGTAAAACAATTTTCTTCTGTATCCAAGATTTATGTTATCTATTTGTTAAAGAAATTACTTTTCAGCACAGATGATTGGAAATTCAAACTTATTTTCTGTATCCTATGGTGTCTGATTGGGAACAACCAGGCCTGTCATTTAGAGGGTCAGGGGAGTCAATTGCTCCCTCCCCAACAGTTGAAAAATTATTGCATTTACATTTTTTGGTATAATTTACATTGAGTATGTATCATTTGCCCCTTTCCCCTCTTTCCGAGAAAAATTGGAAATGAGCTGTTTTTGGAAGTTTGAGCTTGTATTGGGAATGAGTCTGGGAGCTGTTTTTCAGGGTTTGTACGGGTCATGGAAATCCTGGAAAGTCATGGAAAAAAATAACAGAATTTCATACCTGGAAAAGTCATGGAAAATTGAAATTTTCATTGAAAGTCATGGAAATTTATTTCAAGTCATGGAAAAATGCCCTGGACAAAAAAAAAAGGAACTGTAGCCAAAGGAGCATTAGAATTCTTGAGTAATTTAACAGTATAGCACATAAAAGCTATTAAAAGTGGAAAATTGAACGATTCAAAAATCAAATTTGAATTTTGAAATCTCATTGCATCCACTTTTGTCGCAGCCGCTTGCCATTTTTTGCGATCTGATTTTACTGCCTGGACATCACTTATTTTGAATTTTCTGTTATTTTCAACAATTATGTTTCATATTCTGTAGTAGCAAAATTTCACGATCTTAGTTTTGCCACGCCCGCTCAGAAAAAAGCAATTCAATTGCATGTGAGTTCGATTCCATCAATCGTAAGGACTTTATTATTAAACTTATCAGAGTTTATCTTAATTTGTTGAATGTTTTAGAAAATAAAGATCTTAAGTCAGGCGATAGAATACAGAAAAAGAGGAACTCTAATGCTCTAAAACAGTAATGCCCAACATACGGCACACAAAACTAATCCATGCGACCCACTGCTACGTTCAATGTCGAGAATTAAATGTGTTCTGGAATTTCTGAACCTATTCATTTATATACATTTGAAAATATGGAAATTTGTAAACAAAACAAATATACTTTTGAATCAGAAGATTGATTCATTACTGAATGGTTTTTTTCAAAAAAGATCTGGTTTAGAAACACAAAGAACTAAGCTATGTGGCTGTACTTTAAAGAACCAAAATACTGTCAAGTTATGTGGATGATTAAAGGCACTGTTGGACACTAAAAAGTAACTTTTGAAGCAAAATTTATTCAAACTTAGTGATTCAACTTTTCAACTCATTCAACTTTTGTCCCATTCAATATCATTCTGCCTGTTTAAAAAAAAAAAAAAAAAAAAAAAATCAGACATTTAAGCATCATCATATTCGCTGCATTTTTACTTTACTTAAATTTATATGATGAAGACAAATAAGAGTACCGTATTTTCGGGATTAAGCGCCGCACCCAGTATAAGCGCCGCATCGAAAATTATCGTCGCCGGAAAAAAAAAAATTAATGTACGCGCCGCACCCATTATAAGCGCCGCGCCCCGCTATAAGCGCCGCATCCAACTTAACGCAACTTAAAAGCGCAATTTAGACGTTCAGAAACTTGCAATAAAATGAAAATAAAATTTAAAAGAATATAATTAACATAACTATATTATTATTACTATAATTAAAATTTTCGTACTTTGGGAGGAGACATTGGTTGGTTATCCAGAGCGCGGGACGCGGACCCTTCTCCTCATGGCGCTCCACGTTTTTTTAAGTGGTCGGCGCCACTATAAGCACGCTTTTTTCAGTGGGTCGCATCCACTATGGATCGGCGATTCAAAATCCTTCGAAATCGCTGTCCTCGCTGTCGGACGCAAATAGTCCTAGAAAGTCTGCATCGAGCTCCGGGCTGTTTTCCTCGTCATCGGAGCCATCGTCCTCCGCAGCAACATCCGGGACTCGGGGGAATGATCTCCGCCTCGGTGAAGCCGGAAATTATGGTGCTCGGCTTTACCGCATTCCAAGCTGCAGCTACCCACTTCGCCACTTCCGCGAACGACGCTTTCTTCAGGTTGCCGCCTTTCGTGTATTCGTGCAGTCCGTTCACCATCCAGGACTCCCATTGTTGACGCATGTGGCTCTTAAAACTGTGATTGGGGGCCAAATCCAAGGGCTGCAACTTTTTTGTAAGCCCACCTGGTATGATGGCCAGGGACGCCAAACATTGCCGCGCCGCTTCCTTCACAGGGTCGGTCTTGTGCGCCGCCATGGAGTCCATAATCAACATTCCACTTGGTTGGAAAAAAGCGCCTTTCCTTTTTCTCCAAACTTCGTTAAACCAGTCTGACATCAGGGCCTCATTCATCCACCCCTTCTCGTTGCAGCGGATGACAACGGTGGACGGGAAAGACTCCTTCGGGACCGTTTTCCGCTTAAAAATCAGCATAGGCTTCAGCTTCTCTCCGCTAGCCGTGCAAGCCAAAACACACGTGAATGATGTTTTTTCATGCCCCGTGGTTGTAATGGCGACGCTCTTCTCACCGGTAGATGTGACAGTCCTGTTGGGAGGGCAGTCGAAAGTCAAAGGGACTTCGTCCATGTTGATAAGCTGATGAGGCTGAAAGTTGTTTTCTTTCTTCAGCTTCTCGACGTAGTCTAAAAACTTTTTTTTCTGCTCCATCCAATCAGCTGGAAGACTCTGCCCCACAGTTGTTCGCTGCCTGACGGACAAATGATTCCGCTTCATGAATCTGAAGCACCAATTCGCGTTGCCTTTGAAGTTGGAAATATTCAAATTAGCAGCGATGCACCTGGCTTCTATTCGAATCCGGACAGTCGAAACGGAAATTCCTTTAGCTCTCTGCTCCACTACCCACTTCTTCAGGTCCCGTTCTAAATCCGGCCAGTGAGCTGATCTTCCTCGTCGGGCACGTTTTGTCTTCGGCATCGCTTCGATCGTTGATTTTTCGGACCTCCAACGCCGAACACATCTTTCATCAATTCCGAATTCCCGGGCAGCAGGACGATTTCCGATCGCTTCAGCCTTAGCGATAACTTCCAACTTGAAAGCTGCAGTGTAACTCTTAAGTCGTTTAGTAGGAGCCATTTCAGATGAAACTCGATGTAAAAACTTTAAGAAAGAAAAGAACGCACGAACGACAGCAAAAGCGACGATGTGAGTGAATAAAATTGGGGATGGGAGACGGAGAAACAAGTTTTCAATTAGTAGGTCACTTGACCACCCCGAGCAACCCACTTTGTTGAAAGGGGTGATTCCCCTTTAGAAAACTGGAAGTTCCACCCCCCTCCCCTGCTAGTCTTGCTAACAAGCTCCTTTCCTTGACCCTCCGTCCCCCTTCGCTTCGATGAGGCTTCCTCGCCGCTCACGTCATTCAGCGCTCACGTGGTTTAGCGTTTCTCTCTATGGTGCAACACCAGCAATCGCTGACTCACCTCCCCTCATGGCTACCCCTCTTTGCTTTGCTTGTCGCTCATTTCGCAAAACGAAAGGGAAAAGTGTGGCGCCATCTATTGGTAAAATGTTCAACTTTTTTGCAAACTCGGATTTTTTTTAAAACTTGATCGGGGAAAAAAAAAAAAAACACTATACCCGCCGCTCCCATTATATGCGCCGCATCCACATTTTTGAAACTTTTTTTCTTGTATGCGCCGCGGCGCTTAATCCCGAAAATACGGTAGTTTAGTTTAAGTGTGCACTTATATTTTTTCCATTACGAGTAAGTGCTTCAATGAGGATGTGGCATTCATATAAACGTTTTACTAATGCTTATTTCCAAATATTACCAAGTTTGAGATTAAATAGTGCTATTCTCTTTGTGTAACGAGGTCATGAAAATTTTCTTTGATGTCATGGAATTTTTTCATCCAAATAGAGGATGAACCCTGGTTTTTCCACCAAAAGTTTTAATGCTTGAACTAAATTTTACTTCTCTGTACAAAATTTCATTGTTTATCTGCACGAAATTTATAACTTTAAACTTATCATTATGCTTTAATACTATCTGATAAATTTTGTATTAATGCTTTACAGTAAAATATCAAACTGCCACAGTTTGTGGGACAGTGTATGATTTATGTTGAGATATTCCTGTTTCAAGCAGATATTCAAGTTGTGTATGTTATGTGTTTTATAAAATTTTCTTTTCTTTTGCATCTGATGTGCATTTTCATTTTCTTACACTTTCTTTCAAAGAGACCCTTGAAAATATTGTAGTTTTCACGACAGTAACTACTATTGAATGATTAACCATTTATTGTTGCACAATACAGTTAAACAAAATCATCCTCTGGTGATCCGCACAAATTCACGATTGTTTTATTTAGAAAAATAAGTTTGGTATATGAGCTCAGTTCTAACTAGCATGTGGCAGATTGGCGGCCCAACAAGCATCGGGGCCTTCTGAGTCAACAAAGTGTTACCTTTTTACTCCCGCGCATTTCGGAAACCCGACTTTGTTGAACTCCCACTTGCTTGCTTCGGTTGCAAGGAGCAGATTCATACTGCCATCTAATAATGACATGAAAAGCTCTTTCTCTGTAGTATAAGAAAAGTTCCAAAATATAGCAAAAAAAAGGATCTTACAATAACAATACTGAATTATCTGCGACAACCCATACTTTGCAGGCCCTAAAATCAGCCTGAAGGAGAAAAAAAATGTTTTATCCATGGCTGTGTATAATCCGCAGATAATACAATGTAAAAAAAAAAGTTTTGATTTAACATGCAATTTTAGCTACCAAATTATAAATATAAAGAAGTAATACCTTTTAAGATATAATCAAAATTAATCTAAAAAATTATTTCTTTTTGAAATCATGATTATAGTATACTAATTACTTAAAGACAAAGGAGCAAACAATCTAATCTTTTGCAAATGAAGAATTCTTTCCTGACTGTATGATTGTTTATTTTACATAGCCTGAATCCTGTAAGAGGAACATTCAAGCTATGTAAAATAAAGAACCTACAGACAATGAAATGGTCTCTGTTGGTGAATCCTGCTGTAAATATTGAGATTCAAAGCATTGGTGTGAAAAAAAGCACAGATAATCCATAGTAGCATCTAATCCCCACCTCATTAATTTTACATCTTTTTAAAGGATAATCTGTGGATTATCCGCAAGAAAATACGGTAATATCAATCTGAAGCAAGGGTGCGCAAACAGCCCACAAAACTGATCCATGTAGCCCTGTGTTATGTTCCATGTAGCAAATCAAAAATTGTATTCTGTAACCATCCGAAACAACTGATCATCTTCATTCATTATTATAAATTATTGTTGAAAACCTGAAGCCAAATAGTCAGTAATTGGTTTCTGAAAAGAGGTGGAAACTTTGTTTCAACAAAATAAGTATGTTGTAATGTTAACTACTATTCTTGCTTTGTCATGTTCTTTCTTTTTCCATATTTTCTCATATTATTGTCTAAAACAGTACATAAGTAAAATTTACGATACATTTTCAAAAACAACTGAAATAATAAATAATCAAGTATTTTCAGTAATTTTTAAGTGACAAATTACCACTCAAAAGTAATGCATACAATTTGTGCTTTAAGTTGTAAAAGCATAACATTTTATTGAGTTAGGAACAGTGATGTGCTTAGGGACAAATATTTGAGGGAAACACCCGTTTTTAGGATAGATGCTGGTTTTACAGTTGATGGATTTTTCTTAGACCAAAAAAGGTCGTCCACTTTTATTTTAAAAACTGTTTTTTTAAAGGTGCATTTTAATCAATTTATATGAGATTTGCATTATTTTTACAATTTTAATGAAAATATTTTGGGAAACGGCATTCCCTTCCTCCCGCAACCACAACTACAGCACTATATGTAACAGGGTGGCGACAGATCAGGGAGATCAGGGAAAAGTCAGGGAACTTTATTAATCAGGGAAAAGTCAGGGAAATATCAGGGAATTTTGAAAAAATAACAAAAAATCAGGGAAAATTGATTTTATAAAGAAAAAAAAATTTTTTTTTGCTTTACAAAATTAAGTATTCTAATTCCTAAGCATTTTCTGCCAATTATCTGTTTTAAAAAAAAGTAAAATTAATGAGGTGCTATTATACACTGCCGCATATTTGTGCATCTTTTTTCCTCAACGTCAAGGTATTGAATCTTACTTATTAACTACAGGATGAACTTCCTAAGATTGCTTCTGTGTCTGTTTGGTTGTTTATTTTACCTTGCTTGAAATTTCCTTTTACGCTTTCAATGCTACGTAAAATAAACAACCATACAGGCAAAGAGGAAGCCTTCATAAATGCCTTAGCTCCTTTGCCTTTATTCCATTGTCTCGAAGTAATTAGCGTACTGTAATCACGATTTCAAGAAGAAATCTTTGGTTTTTGAATTAATACTATTAAAGCTTAAAAGTTATTACTTCTTTGCGTTTTTAATTTAATTGCTAAAATTGAACTTTCAGTTAAAAAACTTTGTTTTTTGCCGTTATATACTGTTTGTTGTCACCGCAGATTATAAAGGTTTTCTTTTCTTCAGACTTGAGTGATTCTTTAATTTTATAATCAAGTTGTATTCTTCTTTTATATATTTTAAAATTAACTAATTGCTTTTTTTCGTTCTTTTTTTTCTTGCATTTCAAAGCTGTTTGTTACAAAAGCAATCTAGGATTTTTTTTCGTCGCATACTGAAATCATTTGAAACAGAGTTAACTTGTGTACTTAAGTAAATATCTTTAATTTTTTATTGTTAAAATGCTGCATTCATTCATTATAACCTATGTTGTTGATTAGAGAAAAGCTCCCTATGAATAGATGTCAAATGGTTTCATCTGTTTTGCATAAATATGTCAATTAGTTATATAAGAATAACTACATTACTTCTAGTCTTTCACTATTACGTGTTATTCTTGCAACAATTATTTTACTGTTTGAAAACTTAGAGCTAAAAAGTAATTAAAATTATTTTGAACTAAGTTTCTTAAAATTCTTATGCTAAGTGGTTTCTGGAAGTAAAGTATTTTTTTTTCTATAATTTTTCCATGTAGAAAAATTTAATATACTGTTTTGTAGGGTTTTTTTTTCCCCAAAGAAATTGACTTTATGTTTTTTTTAAATCATTTTATTAAAAAAGTAGCATTTTTCAAAAATATATCTTTAGTTCAACAACTTTACATAACTTAAAACGTTTAAAATACTGCGTTTTATACAAACATACAATGGATTTCAAGTAGAGCAAAGAAAGAAAACCATTATCATTGGTAACGTAAATCAGGGAAATTTGATGAACTTAATCAGGGAAATCAGGGAAAAGTCAGGGAACTTTTTTTCACAGTTCCTGTCGCCACCCTGTGTAAGATCTTTTAACTAAGAATTTACTTAATGTATTAAATTATGAGTATTTTTGATTCTTGAAAATAAGGTGATTGGAAGTGAATGTATTAATTATTATTAGTTGAGTATGTTTTTGTGAATTTTTCTTGTGCTATTATAAATGCCTGGCATTTTTAATTATTCTTTTGCTTTATTTGCCTTTTAATATATCTAATTTTACTTTTACAGTTGTATTGCACGACTCGCCAAAAGCAAATTATCAGAAGATTAAGATATCTGCTAATGGATCACTAGTGAATATGTATTGCTGTAATTTTTGTTCTTATGAAACACCACGTCATAGCAACATCTATGTTCATCTAGTTAAGCATACTGGAGCTCGTCCATTTACATGTAATATTTGTAGAAAAACATTTACTCAGAAAAGTAACCTAAATAGTCATCTGCGTCGTTGCCACTTTATTAATGACTCTTAAAAATGTTCTACCTCTTTTTTGAAAATGTGTCAACTTTTTGAGAGGGCATAAGAAACATGACTATCTTAATGTTTCTTTCTTCTGGCATTGTTTTTGTGTGATTCTCATGGCCCAAAATAGATCATCATTTGCACTGCTGGCTTCAAAAATGTTTGAACGTTTTTTGCACATCAAAAGCACTTAAATGTTTTGAGGGTTGTTCAGCTTTAACTTCTTCGTGCTGTTGTTTTTGTCGTTGATTTCATTATTTTTTATCATCTGCATTAGCTTTAGTTTTAGCTAAACTATCCTCGAAAGTGATAAGAATGGCATCATCAAATATATAATTTTGAAATGCTTATCTAATCCCATGGGCGCCCATATAGGGGGGCAAGTCAGGGCGCAAGCCCCCCCCCCCCCAGGAATTTGAACTTCTTAGCTTTTAGTATTTTTTTCTTTGCAAAAGGGTTAAAACATTTCTTCTCCAACCATTAATGAATAAGTCACTGAAAATGTCAAATTTTAATAATTCTTATCTGTACCAAAATGGATTTCCATGGGGAAAGTATCTGAGCCCCCACTTACAATTTTGCATATGGGCGCCCATGTCTAATCCACAAATTAAAAAAATATATATATTGTCATCACTTGTCAGGGTTTATGATCTATCAAGAAAGAATAAACAGCTGAAAGTTGATAGAAATTTTATGAATTGCAGAAATTAGCGGAGTTTGCTGGTTAAAGACGGATTATGCCTCCATGGTCTTAACATTGTACCAACCCCTCATTAAATGCAGGTTCTTGTTAAATAAGAGCTCGTTATAAGTGACTGTATATAGTTCACTGTATTTTGGTTTGTTATATACAAAATTACAAACCAAATATATAACAAATGTAAAACGTAACATAAAATAGCGATATAATAACAAACAAATATTCAGTTTGTTATACATCGCTAATTCAGTACTGAAAGGATGAATTCATAGATTATATTGTTTGTAGGGCGAAAATGCTCTAAAGCAGCATTTCATAATTTCTTAGATAAGTGGAACCTTTTTTTATGTCAACTGTTTTATGGAACCCCTAATTTTTATTCAAAAGTATAATTTGAATGTAACAATGAAGATGCTTTACTTTTAATGAAGCTTACAAAATTTAAAATAATGTTTATTGCCTTCAAGAAGTAGCTTTGAACCTAATACAAAAAAAAAAAAAAAAAAACTCCTTAAAACAACATTAAATAACTCAGTCTAATAAGTGAAAACTGAAATTTTAATGAGATGAGTGGTATTTGTTTTATTATTGAAGGTAGACTTATTTATTTTTGTGTAGATGGAAGTTGAATTCGCATATCAGGTTAAGAACTCCATTTCATACAAAATGTTGTTGTAAATGGTAAAAGTGCCAAACTGCTCTTTGTAATAATTGAAAATAGTTATATTTTAAACTGTACCAGGATTCTAATCACGCCATAAATTTAAATTTGTTGCAAGGATGAATCAAATGTCATTGATTTCAGTGAAAGTTCTGTTTTGTTGCTTTGACATTATTGAAATTTCTACGTATATATATTACCTTTAAAAAAAAAAATCTCACTCTTTTTTTAATCTTTTCTCTGCTGTTAACTCGGGAAAATAGTGGCTAGAAACATCACTCAAACATTTTTTTTTCTTGAGTGACTAATATGAATTAAAGGAAAGAAGGCAAGTTTCCCGGTACCCTTTAGTAATTTCCATGGAACCCTGGGGTTCCGCGTTCCGCAGAACACAATTTAAGAGACGCTGCTCTGAAGAATTTTAAGTAATTTGTTGGAATGTTTTAGTTTGTAGAGTGTTATGCAAATTTCCAATGTTTTCTCCATTTTCAGCTATTATACCTGTTTACAAAATCATTCATATAGGTTAGGGTCTGGTGGGGGAAAGTGGTCAATGGGGTAAAGTGGTCATAATTCAAATAAATGGCTATACCTTAGAAATAAATGTTCAAATGAATGTGAAAATTTTATTTTAGAGTAGTGCAGTTAGAAACTACATTTTGAATACAAAATTTTACAACTGACAAAATTTCATTTGGTAAAAAAAAATATTTTGTGTGATTATGAATTTTTGTAAAATATAAACACCTTTTTTAACTTCCTTGGGAAGTTTTGTTTGTTAGAATTATGAACAGATTGACTGCGCAGGAAGCTTCCTACATGTCTCAAGAACTCATACTCATTAGCAGTTAGCTGAATCTATTTTGAATAATTTTTTAGAACAATTTTAGTAAGATGGGGTAAAGTGGTCATAATATTAGGCTTAACGAATATTGTTCTTTTAAAATCACTTAATCTTTAAGTATAAGGCAGATATAAATTAAGTATTAATTTCACTTATTATGTGTTGTTTTTACAGTAAACAAGGTTAAATATATGAGTATATGCGCATGCATACGCATATACTCGCGTAGGCACGTATATATACGTATTCACATAAATGCACCAATAAACACGTATTTGGGTATGGCGTAGTATTTTTTATCTATACAGATATACATTCGACCATACACGTATGTACCCGCTTATATTCGTACATATACGAACACTTATACACTCAGGTAGACACGACGTATATACGCGTACGTACTAGACTAGCATATGATATACATGTATGCAGAGTAAGTTTAAACTCTTGGGCAAATTTTTAAAAGGTGTTAGAGAGGAGGATAAGAAGTAAGAATCATAAGAAACATATGGCCACAAACTCAACGCTGACGCGCTACATGCACGCAAAGCAAGAAACTAATGAATGCAAAACAGGTCACAAATTTATTTCAAAAAAGACAATTTTACACAACGACTTAAGAAAGTTTTAAAGTGATTGATGAAACTTGCGGCCGGCATCTGTAATACATGCGTCACAATCACTCTGTTGCCATTACGAGACTCTTGAAAAACTTTCAGCAGTCGCTGCGCCTTTGTTGCGATGCGTGTATTAGAGCTACTTCAGGCTTTACTTTTTAACAACTGTCTAAATGTTTCTTAAGAACTAAAACGTCGGGTAAAATCATCTTTGTGTAACAAATTTGTGACCTGTTTTCATTCCATCGATTTCTGGCATTGTGTGCATGTAGCGCGTCAACGACCAAAAGTTCCTTATGATTCTTTGCTTCTTATCCTCCCCTTTCACACCACTTAGATTTTGCCCAAGATCTTGGATTCACTATGTAAGCATACATGTATATTAGCGGATATACTCGTAGATATACAGTCGAGCCTCCACATATCGAACTTCCACATATCGAAATTTTCTATATATCGAAATCCCAGCAAATTTCAATGTTCATTACATAGAAAAATTGTTTCTATATATCGAAAAAATCTCTATATATCGAAAAAAATTTCGAGACATTCGTACATTTTTTTGTCCACTTTAGACTGTTTGTCTCATTGAAAATGAAGGTTAGGGGAGAAAATTATGTTTACTAAAGGTTGCTAAGAAACTCATGAGAAATTTGGGTTTGATTGGTGTGTAGATAGGTCGTTGTTCCGTTCTGGAGTTCTTAAATTCCCTCAAGTTTATTTCAAATCTTAGTTGTAACCAGTAACACTAAAATCAGTTTCAAGTTATCCTTTTTGTCTGTTGATTATCATTCCTAGTCTTTTTAGCTTCAGTAAAAATCATTAGTTAGTAGATTGATTTTTTACTTTTCTCTCGATTACAGTGTCAAAACGAAAATCCCCTTAGGTTGCGAATCAAGTTAAAATGCCGAAGAATGAAGATTATGAAGGTACAAAAATGTAATTTCCGTTAATTTTTCAGTTATTAACTTTCGTTTAATCCAATGCTCGTATAAGTTAGAAATTGGGTTTCATGCACGAGAATTAGCTTTAATTTTAATGTTTTAGGAGGTTTTTATGATAAAATAAGATCGTTTCTATATTTCGAAATTTCTATATATCGAATTTTTTCCCGGCAATTTGCTACTTCGATATATGGAGGTCCGACTGTACGTGGATACATGTACTGGTGTTTACACGAAAATGTACGTATATACGTCTAACAAGTATAGAATCCTGTTTACACGTAAGCATACGTATATACTCTTGCTTCCACATATATATACGTTAGTAGACACGTACCAAACACGCACTGGATATATCCACGAATTAATTCGTGTATACCCGTATATGTATGTAAGTACACTACTGGCCGTTAAAATTGCTACACCAAGAAGGAATAGTCTGAATGAAGCAAAATTTTGCACACGTGATGGCAACATTGACACTAGAAAACGATTACAAAATGAAAGCAAAATGATCATTTATTACTGGAAAAATCTCACATGAATAGAGGTTTAAGTACCCTGTTGCGCCACCTCTAATTGGAATTTAAGAACCGATACGGTCGAGCATTGAGGTGCAGCAGTTTCGTACAATGTCTTACGTCTTCTCGTACCACAGTTGCTGTAAACGGGCCACTAATTTGATCAAACTTACAGACTGTCCAATTTACCGTCTCAAGTGATCCCAGATATGCTCAATTTGTGACAAGTCACAAATCGCAGACCAGAGAAAGTGATAATGCGGAAGAGGACATCCCTTTACACCCTTGCTGTGTTTGACCGAGCATTGTCAAGTTAAAAAATGGTTCCCGGGAGCCCCGTCGTGAGTGCTAACACGTATGAGTTTGATCGAATGAGTGGCACGTTTACAGCAACTGTGGTACGAGATGACGCAGCATATCGTAGGAGACTGTTATGCCTCAATGCCCGATTGTTTCACTTCAAGTACATCGTGCATTCACGCTAGAGGTGGCTTAACAGGGTACTTAAACCTCCATTTATTCGAGATTTTCCCCAACCATAAATGATCAATTTGCTTTAATTTTGTTATCACTTTCTAATGTCAATTTTACTATCACGTGTGTAAAATTTAGCTTCATTCTGGCAATTTCTTCTTGGTGTAGCAATTTTAATGGCCAGTAGTGTATCTATGTACACTTATATATGCATATATACATCGACGATACACGTATATACTCAGAAACTCAGGTATGCACGTATATACTCGAGATACATGTGCAAACGCGCAAATGATGTTCGTTTTGCGCGTATATACTCGCAGATACACGTGACTCGTATATACTCGTGTAGACACGTATACACTCCTGTAGGCAATCACGTATACATGCTTATATGCTCGTGTATACACGAATATACTTGAGTAGGCACATGCATGCATGTATCTGATGTATACATGTATTTATTCGTATATGAACATGTTTACTCTTGTTTACACGACACGTATATACTCGTGCATACCCGCATATACTCGTACATATAATTGTAACTATAAAAATAACCGAAATATACAAATAATAGGGTTATTTGTAACAGTTTTGCAGCTGTTTTTAACTATGACCACTTTACCCCATGCTATGACCACTTTCCCCCACCCCATGGGGTAAAGTGGTCATAAATACAAAGGGAAATGAAAATGTTATGAAACTACTTAAATCAATATTTTTTTCCCTGAAATTCAATGTACGTGTTCTTTAATAATGCAATGTAAAATAATAACAAAAAAAGTTGAAGTATTTAAAGAATTTATTGTATTTATTATCCACCTAAGTTGAAAACCTACTATTTTATGACCACTTTACCCCACCAGACCCTATATTTACATTGTAACGTGCATGCAGATTTTATTCCTTTTTATTTATGTGCATGTAATTTATGTTTCATTGTAATATTACTCTCAGAAAAATCCTGTTTTATGTGCTGCAGTTCCTTATGATAAATTGTTTATTAATTGTCATATTTTGTGAGGCTTTGTTATTTGTTGAGTGGTTGCTGTTGTTTCAAAGCGAAGATTCAACAATAGTATAGCGGAACACTTTTGTGAAATGAACTTTAAAACCATTTTTTTAAAACATGTATTGATTTTATAAATCATAATATCTTTAATAAAAGTTTTTAAATTATATATTTGTTGATAACTGTTTGTTTGGAATTGGAAATAAATGAAAAAATATGTATCAGAAACATCCAATGAGTTTACTGCTACTATTTCTTAAATAGATAGTTGCTCCAACATACTCTTCAATTTGAGTTTTTTTTTTTTTTTTTTTGAACTTGTTAGTGTTCGTTTAGTTTTGTTCCTTTTAGTTTTCTCCTGAATATGAGTTTTTAAAATCAGTGTTTACATTTCATTTTGCTTTTTATAGAAATTGATTGTGTCAGAATGTTTGCTGTTTGATATTTACCATTCGAAGTTTAATAAAAGGTAGCTTTTGTTTGATATATCAAGTGATGGTATATCTATTTATAAAAAAAGATTTTAATCACACATACAGTATAGACAGTTTAAAAAGTTTTGAGTACCTAAAGTTCTTAATTTGACTATTTTTATCTGATAAAATTTAGTTACTGTAAACTAATGATTTTGAATAAAAAATTAAACTTCCATTGTTTGGAAGTATTTAAAAACAAAGCACCCTAATAGCCATATTTCACTTTGATACTACATTAATTCATATCAAAAGATGAAAATCAAATAGATGGAATGAAAACAATTTAATAAAAATTTTCCGAAATTTTGAGAGCATCTGATCATTTGTAATCGTTTATAAAGCTTTTGTTTGAGCTGTTTTTTTTTAATGGTCAGGGGAAAAGTGAAAGTTGTGTGGGGATAAAGTTTTTTTCCTCGAAGATTTGCTTTCACTCAGGAAAGATTTATTTGAATTTTTCCCATCAGTCCGTCTAACTCCACGAGTTAAGGATCGATTTGAAACAGTTTTCCTCTCGGGACATGGTCCCTTTCCCTCTTACCTACACAGGTTCTCACTTGCTGACACATCGGCTTGCTCATGTGGAGAGATAGGCACACCAGAGCATTTCCTATTCGATTGTCCACTAACAACCTCCCACCATATAAGGAAAAATCCTCTCAAAACTGACAGCCAAAACATCCTCACAGCCTTATCTCACCTTCATTCCCGTTCACTAATTAACTCTCTTTTTCTCCTTCTCTCGAAAGAGGGATACCTGTTTCAAGGAACGTAGTTTTTATTTATCTTTCTTTTCTTTATTCTTTTACTTATTTAATTATTTTTTTCCAAGCTTTTATTTATTCATTTATTTATTTTTTCATATATTTATTATTTCATATATTATTCAGTTCTTCACGTTAATATTATTTATTAACGTATATAATCAGGGGTCTGGCCAGAGGATATTTGGGTCCGTTAACGGACCCTTCACAAAAATCCGATCAACCAAAACGGACCTTTCACAAAATCCCGATCAAACAAAACTGTCCTTTCACAAAATCCCGATCAAACAAAACAGACCCTTCACAAAATTCTGATAAACAAGATCAGATCTGTCACAAATTGTTTATTGAAAGAGCAAATCTGAAAGCAAAATAACGCATATTTCTGTGTATAAACCGCATATTTCTCTGTATAAACCGATAATTTTTGGAACCTTTTTTTAAGTCAAATTAGAGGGATCAGCTTATACAAAATCGGCTAATTTTGAAAAAAAAAAAAAGAAAAGATCGGCACTCTTGCGATGCTCCTGCAAGTGATGCTCGGATGGTCCTGCAAGCAAGCGATAAATAATTGCTACTGCCAAATAAATATAATGGTTGTTTGTTTTATCACAGCTAATTAGCAGCGGTGTTGTTGTAAACTTTTCTGAAAAGGCATTGGTAAGCACTTTTCTCCGCTCATGATTTAATAAACAATAATAATATATGTCTGCAAAATGAACTTAGAACTGCAAAGGGATAGTAAGGGTGAGGAAAAAATATGATCGCTTCAGATAGGGTTACCAACTTCAAAACTAATGACTTGATTAGAAAATATTCTCATCATTTTGTCGGCTTGTCAATATTTGCGTTTTTACAGTACGGTGCGATGTTTAATTGTTATTTTGGGAGAAAATCATATGGGTTTTGATTTTTCGATGCTAACAAGGATGATTACCCAGTAAGCAAAATATCTTGCCTCAGTATTGCATAAAGGTTGACATGCAAGAAAAATCATCTTGCATTAATGCTGCCTCAATGTTGTTATGTTACTCCCTTTATGCTGTCAGCAGGCTGCCACAATATTGGCTGACAAGGTGTATGCAACATAATATCAGGAAAATATCAAGGTATGCTGCTTTTGTAATATTGCATACGTATTGACATGACAGGATAATATCAAGATGTTGTCATGACAGCATAAAATCAAGGTCTAGGCAAGATGATCTTGCTTTTTTAATCTTGCATACGTATTGATATGACAGGATAATATCAAGATGTTGTCATGACAGCATGAAATCAAGGTCTAGGCAAGATGATCTTGCTTTTGTAATATTGCATACGTATTGATATGACAGGAAAATGTCAGGATACATTGGCATGACAGTATGAAATCAGCACGTTTGCAAGGTGTTTTATCTATTTATTTCTTTGTATTATTTTCACTTGAAACTCGAGAATTAAATTTCATTCTGTAATTATTTCTGTTATTCTTCAAGATAGTTTTCTAGCCTAAGAATATATCCTTAAAGCTGACATCTGATCGGAAATTCATATAAAGGTATTAATAGTACTCGCAATTTAATTTAAAAAATGAAAGTTTCTTTGTTTTGCGTAATACTTGACTTATTTTATAAATTCATGCTTCTAATTGTATTATAAGACATAAAATGCCTAGTTAGGAATAATTGCGGAAGTTTTTATAACACATTTAAGAATAAAGAAAGCAAAATAATAAATAAGTAAATAAATACAATAAAGTACATTTCCAAATGGATGTCAGCATTGAAAATATCCCATGGACAAAACACATGAATTTATCTTAAAGAATAACATAAATAACCATTGAATAAAATTAATCTTACTCATGAGTTTGAAGTGATAATATGAAATTCTGGGCTTCATGTCCTTCGTTTCGAAGTCTAGGGACGAAAAAAGTTATTTTCGGCCATTTCTAACATTGATCGCACATCGTCTGCGATATGACTTGTTTAGTACTATATTAATAAACAAATGCAGTTATCAGTCATTCATAAGTTATTCCTGAAACAATACTATTCCACACTAATAACTAAGCAACCAACTTAACGAAGCCTAAAGAACGCAACGACAACGCCACGTGCAGCTCCTCTGAACCGACTGAAATCGTAGGTCGAAGGAGGAACATGTGCCAGCAATTCGAGGGACGCTGGGTAGAAAGAACTGTGCGCATGCGCAAGTATCAACGAAGGTCCACCTGTTCTATTGTGTACTAATTACCTTGACGGCGACAGCATGAAATCAATACATCTTGACGGCGTCAATATGTATGCAATGTTGTTATTGTAAGGTAATATCAATATTGATATTTTAAGATGAATGCAATGTTGCATACGTGTTGTTATTGTAATATTGCTTTTTAATCTTTATGCAAGCTTTATGCAGTATGAAACACGTCAATATTGACGCCGTCAGTATAATATCAAGATCTGTCAAGATTGATGCAAGAAATTTTGCTATTAGGGTAACTTTAAATAAACTCTTTTAATTACCGTTTTTTTTTCTTTATATGTCTGCATTTTGAAAAATGCAATCTTTTAACATCCGATATGAGAATCATATTTTGTTCTTTTTCAAGCTAACTTCGCTTTATTAGGATTCAAATAAATGAAAAGTCTCTTTATTTCTGTTAGAACTCTCATTTCAAGTTTTTAAAGCAAAATTCCATAAATTCTGTTATGATTCAAAAACTAAAATGCTGAATAGATGGTTGATTTTATTATTATTTATTTATTTATTTTTTGGGGTCAACTGTGTTCACAGATATTAATGATATGTTATCATAGCACTCTAAAATGCAATTAAAAAAAAAACTTTATCAAAAATATTTCTTTTACAAGCCGTTTTTATACTTTTGATGCCTTCACTTTGAGAATTGCGATCTCTTTGCATCCGCTATGGGAATCCGATTTTTCGAATTTTTGATGATTATTATGCTTTGTTAAGAGGTAAACAATTGAAATTTCTTTTTATTTTTGTCAAAATCACGGAATTTATAAGTTAGAAACGAAATTTCATGCTTTTTAAGAGTGTCTTGGGTCAAAAAGTTGAATGCTGAACCCTATTCTGAATTTTATTTATTTATATTTTTGTTATAATTATTTTAAATACTGTACAGAAATATATCTAGTATAATTTAACATAATGCAGAATGGTAGATAAATATTGATACTTGAAAGAGCGATGCCCCCCCCCCCTCCCCCACGCCAAACATCAGAAAAAAAATCCAGAATGATTTTCTCGTCATAGAAGAAGAAAACACTCAACTTTAAGTTTAATTGATGCAGTTTGTGCCATCTCTAAATTCTAAAATTTCGTTTTAACAATTTTTTTTTTTTGCGAAATTTTTTGATTTTTCACAAAATTAATTCATTTTTCACAAAATTATTTGATTTTTCACAAAAAACGGACCCTGTGAAAAAACCTGGACAGACCCCTGATAATTAACGTTTTAATTATCACACATATAATTTTTCATACATATCTACTTCTCTAAGGAATTGTCATCTTATTGTTCTGTTGTTTACCAGCTGTACTGATATACTAGTGTAACCATGAATAATTGTTCTGTATCTGTATTCTATAATTTGTAACTTGAACGTTGTGAAATTGTGCAATTTTTCATCTGCATGGATACAAGAAACTTGCATCTGTTTGTAATTTGAATTATGCACCTCCTCCATGTAACATGTTGCATTATTAACGTAAAACATCCCTCTGGCTCAAAAGCAAGTAAATATTGTAACAAAACTTTGTAATCACACCTGGCATAAACACAGCTATGTTCTCGGTTTCAGACTCTCGGCAAAAGCGCGTCTTTACCTATGAGGTCGAGTCGGGGTTGAACTGTCCCTGTGGCCCCATTTGTCCGAGTCATTTTGGGCATCTAAAACTGGTAAACTGCAAACGCGGTAGGCACGAGGGACTTCGGGGTGCAATGCAATGCAATGCAGTGGGGTAACCCCACCTTGCATTATCCTTGCTAAAAATTATGATGAAAATAATAAGAATGTCATTATCAAGTGGTGTGACTGAAAAATCTTTTGATTTTACAAGTTTTAACAAAAATTGCTGATTAAAAAGAAATTAATTGCAAAAATAGTTGAAGAAAAAGGCATGCATTGTACTACATTCAAAGTATTTAGGATGATCTTTAACAAGCTCTGAATAAATTAGAATAAACATTTGCACAAACAAAAAGTGTTCTTAATTTAGGAGCTGATTAACTTCAATAAAGCGTTATTAAAAATATTTAAAAAATCCTTGTTTGTTAGATTACTTGTTATAGGTTCAATATTTTTTATCTACTGAAAGTGTGTGAATACTATGAAGAATCAGGCACTTTTCTGTAATATTTTGTATACGAAACCTGTAATAAATTTTACCAATGCAAACATAACGGATAGTAATACTTTGTTTTCAAAAGTTGTTATCTTTTGTAACATAAATATTTTTTAAAAAAATAATTATCTTTCTCAATTTTTAAAAATCTCACTCAAATTTCAACCAAGAGTGAGATGTTCTCTCCCACTATTTACCCTCTGATGGAAATCCTGCCCTCATCTATCTTTTAGTTACTAAATACAGGGGTCTGTCCAGGATTTTTCACAGTGTCCATTTTTTGTGAAAAATCAAATAATTTTGTGAAAAATGAAATAATTTTGTGAAAAATGAAATAATTTCGCAAAAAAACAAGTTTTTTTGTTAAAACGAATTTTTAGAATTTAGAGAGGGCACAAACTGCATCATTTAAACTTAAAGTTGAGTGTTTTCCTTTACTATGTTGATAATATCATTCAGGGGTGTTTTTCCAGTATTTGGCGGGGGAGGGGCGACATCGCTCTCTCAAGTATCAATATTTATCTACCATTCTACATTATGTTAAATTATACTAGAAATATTTCTGTACAGCATTTAAAATAATTGTAACAAAAAAAAGAGAAAAAATATCAGACAAGGGTTCAGCATTTAACTTTTTGACCCAAGACACTCTGAAAAAGCACAGAATTTCGTTTAAAATTTATAAATTTCGTGATTTTAACAAAAATAAAAAGAGATTTTATTTGTTTACCACTTAACAAAGCGTACTAAACATCAAAAATTCAAAAAATCAGATTCCCATAGCAGATGCAAAGAGATCGCTATTCTCAAAGTTTAGGCATCAAAAGTAAAAAAACGGCTTGTAAAAGAAACATTTTTGGTAAAAGTATTTTAAAATTGCATTTTAGAGTGCTATGATAAACATATCATTAATATTTGTGGATACAGTTGAAGGAAAAAAAAATTAAACCCTCGGTTCAGCATTTAAATTTTTAGCTCATAAAAGAAAATGGAATTCTGCTTTAAAAACTTGAAAATTAGCTTGAAAAAAGAACAAATTATGATTCTCATATCGGATGTTAAAAGATTGCATTTTTCAAAATGATCATCCAAAGAAAAAAAAAAAGGCAAGTAAAAGAGTTTATTTAAAGTTAATCATCCTTGTTAGCATCGAAAAATCAAACCCATATAATTTTCTTCCAAAATAACAGTTAAATATCTCACTGCACCATAAAAACACAAATATTGACAAGCTGGTAAAATGATCAGAATATTTTCTAATCAAGTCATTATAAAGGTTTAATGCCAAACGCTAAATGGTGATAATTTTGAAGTTGGTAACCCTATCTGAAGCGATCATATTTTTTCCCCTCCCTTACTATCCCTTTTGCAATTCTAAGTTCATTTCGCTGATGTATATTATTATTATTGTTTATTAAATCATGAGTGGGGGGGGGGGGGAGAAAAGTGCTTACCAATGCCTTTTCAGAAAAGTTTACAACAACACTGCTGCTAATTAGCTGTGATTAAACCAAACTTATTTTCAGCTGTTAATTTCTTTCTAATAAACAAACAACAAGCATTATATTTATTTTGCAGTAGCAATTTATCACTTGTAAGAGCATCACAAGAGTGCAGATTTTTTTTTTCTTTGCAAAATTAGCAGATTTTGTATAAGCTGATCCCTCTAATTTGACTTTAAAAAAGGCTCCAAAAATTATCGGTTTAGGTTTAATATGCGTTATTTTGCTTTCAGGTTTGCTCTTTCAATAAACAATTTGTGAAAGATCCGTTCTCTTGCGTATCAGAATTTTGTGAAGGGTCTATTTTGGTTGATCAGGATTTTGTGAAAGGTCCGTTTTGGGTCATCAGATTTTTGTGAAGGGTCCGTTAACGGACCCAAATACTCGCTGGCCAGACCCCCGAAATAATCGAAAATTAAAAATGAACAACATTAAGAAGCACATTTGTTTCGTAAACCCCCAATTTCAAAATGAAAATTTCTTTCTTTTTCTATGTTTTTTCTGCTATAGCTACAGTCGGACCCCGATTCAACGATTTCATCGGGACCGAAACTTTTATATGTTAAATTGGCACTATTTGTAATATCAGAGGGAGAAAAAAAATGCACCTACCTTATCTAAAAGCCGTAATAAGCAACTGCTCAGAAATATCCATGATTTGAAAGTGTACAATTTTTACTCAGCATGCCACGACTTATTACACACTAGTTAATTTGAAATTTAAACATACTGAGTTGCTTGACAATTTCCTTGATACTTGACTCGAAATAGTTCTCTTTTGATTTAATGGAGAGAAGAAAGTACTGTGTCATTTACGAAAGTTGTTAATAGATTTTTATTCTAACCTTCACTTGTTTTCCAATTTGCGTTTGATTTTTTGTTATTTTTCTTTCTTAAAATCATCAAATTTTAACTTTATTTTGAGTAAAACAAAAATTCTGTATTTTATATAAAGCTAAATGAAATGTAAAAGTTACCAAAACGTTTTACAGCCAAGTGTCATTAAATGCCAATCAGTGAAACATATTGCTAAATACACATATGAATGATATTCTGATGAAATGAAATGTAATTTTTCTAGTATCTATTTAAAACTTGTATTGCTGCTCAGCCTAATCTTCTCTTTGAATATTGCTACTAATTTGAGCATTCATTGTTATTTTTCTAAATGTTTAACCTCTGCATATTTACAGCATGTCTGCAGCGATCCTTTCAAAATGATTTTGATGTTTCTACAACAGTTATTGGAGATAGTCGAGTGAAAGTATATTCTTGCCGACAATGTACTTACTCAAGTTACCAAGCTGGCCATATACGTCGTCATCAAGTAAAGCACACAGGAGCTCGACCTTATCAGTGTTGTATTTGCCAAAAAACTTTCTCTCAGTCAAGCAGTTTGAAGCTCCATGAAAAACGTCTCCATAATGTTATACAGTAAAATCCCTCTAATGCGGACAATAACGAAACAAATTTTTTTGTCTGCAATGGAGAGTTGTCTACAAGTGGGGTGTAATAATGTTATTTGCATTGGAACTGGGGAATTAAAAATTGTCCGCATAAGACGGGTGTCCGTTAGGAGGGGTTTTACTGTAATTTGATCGAAGAAAGTTGCATTTTAACTTAGCATTCTTTTTAATGTTCCTGTGTTTATATTCTAGTGCAATATGAAGTCTCTAGTTTGCACATCGTGATTCTGAAATAATTTTCATATACATATTCTCTATTATTTTCGGCTGGATAATATGTAATATGACAATATATTAATCTTAAATGAATAAATAATTAATCAATTTGCATATATGTAATGATTTAAGTTTTTATTGTTTTATTTTCATGCATGACGATTGCATTATTTCTTTGTTTTTTCTTGGAACTGGCTTTTAGATATTTTGCTTAAAATAAATGTAGTTTTAAAATTTTATTAATGATTTTTTTTTTCACTTTCATTTTATAATTGATGTATTACTTTTTGAACCACCAAATGTCTCTAATATTACCTTTGCCACCTAGTGGTAAACTGATGCTTTCTTTTAAAAAAATTTAAAGGTAAATTTTTAGAAATGTCAGTTTGTAATTAAATTGAATCTACATGTTAAACACATGAATTGATTGTGCTTTATATTGATTTTTAGAGTCTCCATCGGCTCCTTTTCATAGTCTCATCATTGAAGGAGAAGTGAGATTATTTGATGGCAGTAGAAGAAAAAAATATTCCTGTAAACTATGTCCATATGAACACTGTAGCCTTAGTATTATGAATCGTCATCTAGTAAAACACACAGGAGAAAGGCCATTCAGATGTCATGTATGTGGAAAACATTTTACCCAAAGAAGCAGCTTGAACTATCATCTAAGAAAATTACATAATCTGCTTATGCTCTGAAAAGTATAATTTTATGAGTTTGTTCTGGTTGTGATTAGGGCTTAATTGCTTACAAAAAAAGTGTGGAAGCCCCATCGTCTTCGGAACTTATTTTAATGTGTAAACAGTCTGAATTTCATCCAAAATGTTAAAATTGGTTGTGACTTCTTGCAACATATCACCATAAATAGCCTTGAATCACCAAAAGTGGTGACTCTGTTGTAGGGCACTGGTAGATGCTTTCAAACCACATTATCTAAAGGATATTTTTGAATGTAGCTCTGTGCTATGTTTGTAGTTATCTTTCATAAGTTTTAAACATTTGTAAAGATTATCAACTGGAATAGAATAAAATATGAAATATATGTGCTTTACTAATGTTGGTTTTATCATTTGACTAGTTAAAATGTTTAATCTTTCAAATAATACTTCCAAGTCATCGAAGTTCTTTTTTTTTTTCCTTTAAACTTTTCTGCGTTATCTAAAAATTTTTGTAAGCAGTATTATGCATTTAGAGCAGCAAAAAATGAATTCATTAGTTTGTTTCTACCCCCTCCCCCAATTGTAATATAAATATTAGTTGCATACCATCATATGTCAGAAAGATTTTTGTACCTTTCTGGTGTTTGAAGTTTATAACAAATTTCACTACTCATTTTTCTCTAATTACTTGTTACCTGAACAATCCAATTATGAATGTAACTACTACAAATTTCACTCTACTCCAGACCACCCAATGAATTCAAATGAAAGAAATAAAAATGTGTAATGTAATTTAAATGAGTTGAAATGCTTTGCTAATGTGAGATGATTTGAAGAATCGTCAAGATCATCCTTATGCAGTCAGTTCTCAATAACTCAAAGTCTCAAGAGACCAGCTAAAATCTTCGAGTAATCTAGTTTGAGTTATTCAAAGTTCCTTTCCCAGCCTTCTGAAGAATAATCTTTATTTTCTTTTTTAGGAATAGTGCATAATGGATAACACCTATAGTTTGGATAAAATTAATTATTAGTACTTACGTAAAAATATTTTAATAGAGAATAAATTTTAATAAGGTACTTCTGAATAGGAACTTATTTTGACTGCTTACAATTTGCATCAAATATTAAAATATCATTAAGTTTTCATGTCGTAGGCCGTAGGCTCCAGTTCGTATTATTTCAGGGTGGCGACAGATCAGGGAGATCAGGGAAAAGTCAGGGAACTTTATCACTCAGGGAAAAATCAGGGAAATATCAGGGAATTTTGAAAAAATAACAAAAAATCAGGGAAAATTGATCAACTGAAGAAAAAAAAATTTTTTCCTTGCAAAATGAAGTACTTTAACTCCCTACGAACTTTCCGCCAATTATTTGTTTTAAAAAAAGTAAAATTAATGAGGTGCGATTATACAGTGCCGAATATTTGTGCATCTTTTTATCTTTTTTCCTCAAGGTCAAAGTATTCAATCTTAGGATGAGCTTCCTAAGATTGATTCTGTGTCTGTAAAGTTGTTTATATATTTTACCTAGCTTGAATTTTTCTTCACGCATTCCATGCTATGTAAAATAAACAACCCTACAGGCAAAGAGGAAGCCGTCATTAATGACTTAGCTCCCTTGCTTTTACTCATTGTGTTGAAGTAATTAGCATACTGTTAACGATTTCAAGAAAGGATTTTTGTTTTTTAAATTAATGCTGAAAAAATCTTTAAAGTTATCACTTGGCATTTTAAATTTAATTGCTAAAATTAATTTTGACTTAAAATCATTTTTTTGCCATCTTATTATTCCCTGTTACTTCAAATTACTCGAAGGTTTTTTTTTTCAGACTTTAAAACTCTTTTATTTTAAAACCATATATATTTTGAAATTAATAATTGGTTTTACATTTCAATAATGCTTGTAACTAAAGTAATCTAAGATTTTTTTTCGACAACTAATGAAATCATTTGAAATCGAGTTGTGTACCTAAGTAAATATTTTTATTATTTTTTAATAGTTAAAATACTGTTCATTCATTAAAACCTAAGTTTTTGATTAGAGAATAGCTCAATATGACTGGTTGTTGGAAGATTTCAATTTGTTTTAAAATATGTCTATTTTGCCGTGTGCAGGTTTTCTTTCTTTCTTTTTTTTTTTTTTCATTTTTGTCATCTATGGTACGTTACCTTTATTGTACAAATCGCTTATTTGGTTTCCGCTGAAAAAGAGGTGGGAAAAAAGTTCTAATTACAAGATTTTCCCATTGTAAAAACTGAATCCATCATACATTTCTTCAAATATCTCGAAAACTAATTTCTGCAAATACTGCCATTTACCTACACACGGTGCAGTATTTTTTACGCAAGTAAAACTACATTACTTCTATACTTTAAATATCACTTGTTACTCTTGCAGTAACAATTATACTGCTTGAAAGTTCAGTTCAAGATTATTTCCATTTACATTTTTTAGTTTTATCATGATTAGATATGTCTTTGAGAGTGAGTTTTAATAAGTTTTTAGAATTCTTATGTTAACTGGTTCCTGGAAGTGAAGTATTTGTTTTTGATTTCCTATAATATTTCTCTGTCGATAATTTAATAACTATTTTTACCAAAAAAAGGAGCATCTTTTCAAAATATATTTTTAATTAACAGCTTAAACCGTTTTAAACACTGCATTTTATTTAGTATGCAATGCTTTTCAGGTACGGCAAAGAAAGGAAACCATTATCATTGGTAACGTAAATCAGGGAAATTTGGTAACTTAATCAGGGAAATCAGGGAACTTTTTTTTCCTGTTTCTGTCGCCACCCTGTATTTGTAAACGTCTGTTTGACCTAACAGCAGATTTATTTAGGTCATCCATAAAATAAAGGTTACACTTTTTCAATTCTTGCTAAAATGTCAAATTTCTCAATGATTAGCCAGCAATAAAATTTTAGGTTGTCACTCATGGCATAAAATAGCGAATCGGCTACTTCTCATAAAATCTTGCAGCACTTTGTGCATTAAAAAAAATATTGTAAATAAAGTATCCTCCTCACACACAAGCTGATAAGCAAAGCAGTGTGTTAAAGGAGAATAATTTTTTTTCTTTTGGCTGCATTTTTATGCAAAAAGGAGTACATTTGAGATATAGAGAGAACTTAATATTGAAAACACTTTAATTATTTTGGGACCAAATGAAAAGTTCAAGATAAAGGCATATTTAAGTTATCGAGAATCAACTGTGTATGGCCAAAACTACTGATCGAATAAAACTCTGACGTCACCAACAAGGAAACTTGCAATAAAATGGATAAACAGTAAAAACCCTCCTAACGAATGCCCCTCAAGTCCGGACACCCCTCTTATGCGGACAATTTTTAGCTCCCCAATTCCAAGGCAAGTAACATTATTTGACCCCTGTCCTGCGGACACCCCTCTATTGTGAACAAAAAAAATTGTCCTGTTAGTGTCCGCATTGAAGGGGTTTTACTGTACTTATATCCATCAATCTCTGCCTTATTATGAAACCATAGGTTATAAATAACTAGCATGATGGTATTTTTTCATTGTTAGAGCAACTAAAATTCAATTTCATTTTAAAATGGTCGTGTCCTTGAAAAATAATAGATGCATCCATTTTCGTCTGTTTGTCATTTTCCCCATCCCATTGGGGAAATAATAATAAAAAGCAATATGAAGAAAATGACATTTAATTTGATTGTAGTCTTAATGTTTGTGTAAAATGTTCATTTTTCAATCATTTTTTTTCTTTAAAAATTCTGCGATTTATGAGTATCCACTCTTTGCCAACTAAAATTATGTTTTGGAAAAGCAGTGGCGAAGAAGCCACTGAATAGCCTGACAATACAAAATATCCATTACGGAAATATTACTTTGTATAAGGAAGCTTTGATGAATCTGGCCGCTATTAAGATGCATAGTTTGATGTTTGGTATTATAATTTGCGTCATCAATATCTCTTCCTTGTTTGCCAACAGTACTAAAACTAAACAATGTTATACAACATAAAATCTGGTGTGCAACAAGACAGAGAAAAAAAAATCTCATTGTTAAATACGTTTTGCAATATGCAAGAACAGATAAAATGGTTTGATTCAAAAGAAGCTGTAAAGCAACATTATGGCCACTAGCACAGCCTGACTTTACCTAACTGGGGAAATGAGGTGGGAAGGGGGGAGGTCACAAACGTCCATAAAGGAAAATTATACTTTTGAAATCCCTCCCTTTGTGAAATCTTGCACACAGGCCTGATAGGTTCCTTTTCCGCATTAAGCCATAACAACGCAATTTTGTTTTTAAAAAAAACCTTTATATTTATTGACTACCGTATTTTCCTGCGTATTATCCGCGGGTGGCCTATAATCCGCAGGTCCTAAAATCGGCCTGAAGAAAAAAAGCTTCTTATAATCCGCGGAGGCATATAATCCGCGGATAATACGATGTCAAAAGAAAAAGTTTGAATCTAACATGCCATTTGAGCAACTAAACTAAAAACGTGAAAAAGTAATTACTTTGAAGGCATAATCAAAATTAATCTGAAATATAATTTAAAATATAATAATTTCTTCTTGAAATCTTGGTTATAGTACGCTAATTACTTGAAAAACAAAGTCAAAACAAAGGAGCAAACGGTCTAATCTTCTGCAAATGGCTACCTATTTCACTGTAATCTTGCTTATTTTACATGATCTGAATTGCCAAGAGGAACATTCAAGCAACGTAAAATAACCAACATACAGGCAGGCAGCGTTGAAGAACGTGCATGCTTCGTAAAATAAACAACATTCAGTCGGCGTACTGTCTCGATCGATGAATCCTACTGCAAAAATATTGAGGTTCAATGCGTTGGTGTTAAGGGGGGAAAAAATCACAGATAATCCGCGGCCGCGTATAATCCGCACCTCATAAACTTTGCCTTTTTTAGCAGATAATCCGCGGATTATACGCAGGAAAATACGGTAGTTTTATAAGAACGTGAGTCCCAACCTTCATGTGCATTATACAAACCTTTTTACGCTCTCCTGTAAAGTAGTGAAAATGTGACTTACGTTAGTCTGGCTTTCAGGTGCAGATATTTATTGGAATACTTCAAATTTGAAGGCAAATCTCTCTGATAAATAGGCAATTTGTCCACATCATGTGATGACGGGTTATTTTCTAGATTATATATACTTGCCCATGTATCAGGACTGGGCTTTGAGTCCTGTATCATAACTTGATGTCAAAAGATTCTTTGGCAAAATCAGTTGAAAGTTTCTTTTGTACTTGAAACTAAAACTTTTTTTCTGTTATCTCATCATAGAAGAAATTATCATATGAAAAAGTAAAATTCTTTGTCTAATTCTTACATGCAGCTTTTAAAATAAGTAGTAAGTATTTATGTTCATTTTTGCTGAGCTTTTTTTTTTTCTCTTTTTCGTCTTATTTTAATATTTAAGGTAAAGTAACATGACACCTGATTATTTTATTTGTACACAAAGTTTAAACACTAGTTAGTTCCTAATATTTCTTTTTTTTTAAACCATGTGCTACATTTGTATATTCTATTCTTTTATTTTATAAGCTCATATGAATTGAACTAATGTATCTAAATCAGAGGTGGAAAACCTCTTTACCGTTGGATGCCACATTTAATTTAGACAGAATAACGGAGGCCACATATGTTGATAAAACTAGAAATGCAACTTTCATATAATTATTATACTTTTTGTATAGTTTCATCACTTCATTGCATTATATAGAAATAAAAGGGGGGGGGGAAACATTAAGTCAATTGTTATATTTATTATTTAGCATAAGAAGTTACGATAAAAAATGCTTTTACATTACATTTTTATCATAAAAAAGCAACATACAGTATAACTTCGATTTAACAATGCTTGATTTAACGATTTTCTCAATTTAGTGATACATTTCACTAGTCCAGATTTGATTGCATTGAAATTCAAGGCTAATCGATTTAACGATATCCTTGATTTAAGGATAACTTTTTCCAGTCTCTTGGCAATCGTTATATCACAGTTTGACTGTATTTAAACACTACTTCAAATTAAAACTATAAAGTAAAAATGTTTTTCTTATAACTTATTTCTAAGCATTTTAGTTATATTATGAAGAAATTCACTAGGAAAAAAAGTCAGTAAGTTATAAAAAAAAACATGCAGCAATAAATAATATATGAAATGTTTTTTTTAAAATCAGATGAAAAATTTAGCGGGATATTTGCTTTAGTTTCTTGCTTGAAAATAATTGAATATTTGCTATAGAGAAAGAGAGAGTATCCAGACTTTTTTAAGCTAACAAATGACAATAGTTGAACGCAAACATATGATTTTGAACATAATCCAGATTATTTTCAAATAATAATTTTTAAATTGATTTCCCAGCTGTCTCAGAGAAATATTAATTAAAACAAGAGCTAGTTTTTACCTCATGCAGGCTTAGAAGCCGAGGTAACAGAAATTGTATATAATGTTTTCTTTTTTCTGTACTTACAGGCCAAAATATTGTTACTGGCAGAATAATTGCATGGATGGCCGATATATCTGACAAGTTTCGAAAGGTTGAGGAAAAACTTGACATGGTATTGAAGAATAAAGAAAAATTTCAGCCCCAGAACCAAGTTCAAAGTGAAGAAAGTTTAGAAATTCTTGAAAATCTACCTCTCACAAGTGACAGCAGCTTTGTGGACCTGAATGAGAGGATGTCTAAAGATAAGCATCTACGACATTTAATAGTAAGGGTTATAATGCAGTTATAAATACAATTTTCAAACAAAATTTATTTAAAGTACACATTTTGTGACTTCCTGTGCTCTTGACTTTTGTTGTTTGTATTCTTTTCCTCCTTAAAAAAGTGAGCCTCATTCTGAATTGATGCAATTTTTGTACACCCTCCCCTCCCGGCTTTCAGAGAAATGTGATCAAAACCAATAGTATACCTCTTTGAGCTCAAAACAAATTTTATCTCTAATAATATCTGTATGGAAAAGCATAGTGTGTACCTCAAAATGTGGCAATGTACAGAAGTATTGAAATTTAAGCAATTGTCTAATGATTGCAATTTGTGATAATTTATGAAAAATTGTGATCCGCCAGTACCTAATACTTGAGCATAAAAATCTAAAAAACAAGAATTATTAAGTACATAATCTTTATCTAATTGCTAGAATAATAATGTATTATTTCACTAACTGCTTGCCCAGCTTTGTACGATGTACCTCGAAAATAAGAACAATGTCAAGTGACGCATGTTCAGCAAGTTGAAATAATCATTCCTTAGAAAGAAAATGGCAAATCAAAAATTTCTGAACAAATTAAATGCAACCCTTTCTAAATACAACTAAAATCCTCAATTATCTTCTGTTGGCAGAACAAAAAAAAAAGTTAAATCATTAAATAATAATCAAAAGGGGACAATTTTGTCTCAAAACAAAAACAAAATTTTATTTAGTCACAGTCGAGAAAAAAAAATGTGGCAACCTTCTGAATGGTTTTATTCACACTAATTTAAAATGAGATCGCTCAAACGATAATTTTCCGACGTTGAAATGATGTTCCATTAGGCTTAAAAATGCTTACAACAGTTGTTCTGGTGATTTTACAGCCTTTTTTTTTTAATTGCTTCTTTACCTGCCTTTTTGTTTTATCAAAGTGAATTACAAAGAATGATGAAAAAATATCCTTAATAAGGCAGGATTTAAAGTAAGGTACAGTGCAAAATTTATTATGTACTCAACCTTAATCAAATAATTTGATACTTTTTGCTATCTCAAAATCAGCAAAAATATTGCTGTAAATTACAGATAAATCATTTAAAGATGCAAATTAATAATTTTTTTATGACAACTAAAACTAAGAAAACCTTTGCTTTTGAAATATTATCTTGGAGTGAATTAGGAACAAAAGCTTTGGATTGCTTCATCATAATAAATTCGTGTTCAGTAGAAGACAAAGAACAAGGAATTCAAAATACACCTTGATTTTTTTAAAGCTACTTGTCAACCTTTTATGTCTTGCCGCATCAGCATGAGACAATACTTGTGAAAATCCTCAATTATTATTTATTATCAATATTAGAAGATAATGTACATACAGAACAAAATGTTTTAAATTCTTCTTTTCTGCACAGCACCGATCTTGCATTCATTTCTGTCTGTTTTTTCCAACCACAAGGAAGAGAATTTTGTTTTTCGTGGCATTTTAATAAAACAAATTACTATTTACTTTCACCAACTCCCCCCTCTCTTTGCCACGGAACTTCAATTTGAAAGAAGAGTGGAATACTCCTACCCCCCCCCCCCCTCTCGTCTATATATTTTTCATTTCTTTTCAAAGGGGGAAAAAATCAAAAACATCAGATCATATTCCTTTTCCCTAAAACCGTTTATCTGCAAAATTTGCTGCACAGCTGTTTTAATTTTGTTTATATTATTTTATTTTTGTAAATTTTTTGCAGAAGAGGAATGATTGCAACAGTTACAGAGTATATACAAAACAAACAGCTTTATATTGAACATGTGTTTTGATTAACTGCATCTCTCCTTCCCTTCTCCAGAAAAAAAAAAAACAGCAGCAGCATAGGGTTTTTTTTTTTCAAAGAGAGAAAATTTCTTATGGGGTCTACAAAGTTTACTGTATCTTAAAATATAGGCATACCATCATGAAAAGTTTCATTTTTAGGTTGAATTTTACTTTTCTGCTTTTAGACAACTCCTACCCCTATCTGTTGGGCAAAGTTTTTCCGCTTGGTTGAAAACTTAGTTTTCTTGGTTTGCTTATCAATAAAATACATAATTTTAATTTCATGGTGCAGGAAACATCTATAGCATTTTTTTCACTTTTGTGGCAAGGTTTTAGATTTTGCTAGTTAGTCTTGTCAAGACCCAGACAGAGCAAAACTTTCTTTTACTGATATAGGTATTGTGCTAATATTGATAAATTACTCTTCCTTTAATCCTTTAATCCCTAGGTTAAAGTTTTAATTTCCGTCGGAGGCCGTGATATGAGATCTCATATAAACAACATGTTGCGACGGATTTTAAGTGATGAAGTTGCCGAGCAGTACTCAATAAGTGGCAAGAGCTTAGTGAAAAACATGTCAAAAAAGCCCTTTCTTGCTACAGAAATTGCCAAGTCAATTTTTCGTAAGTATGCTTTTTTTTAAATATTCAAATGAAACTAGTTGACCTGTTCAAAACATTCATGCTTGACAGCAGGAATCCGAAAACCCGTTTCTTTAAGTAGTTTTTTTTTTTTTTTTTTGAATAACATCAAAAAAGTGACTTGTTGATTTTTTTGCAAATAACGGTGAAAAAAACCTTTAAAATATTGGAGTCCCCTATTCAACTTGGTTACCCATGGCTCTGTCAATGCAGACAGGAGTAATGTCATAAATTGGGGATCTTTAAGGCCGCAGAGTCGGAAAATAAATGGCTCCTGAAATTTTAGAGCCTTTGACTCTGACACTTTTACTCCAAAATCAACCCGACTCTGACTCCACAATTTCAATTCTTACTCCCTAGCCCTGGCAGAGATGAGGGCTCGGAGAGAAAGTGAACAATTCCTTTTCTTAAAATTTTATAGTTTTTGACTCCCAACTCTGACTCTGTTTCCCCAAAAACAGTTGGACTCTTGACGTCTACTCTGCAGCCAGGTGACCTGACCACTTGGCGATATATATCTGCAAGCTTTTGGTTGCAAAATATTTTTTACAACTTTGCAAGCTTTTTGTCTTCCTAGTTTTCTTGCTAAGTTGGCGACAAAAATTTTGACAAAACTGAGGTGCCAAATACAGTGTCAGTTTGGTGATTTTGGTGATATTTGGCAAACTTCTATAGAATGGTCATTAGAATTGTAAGGGGGCCAATTACTATAATTTTCTGAAATTATTGTGACTGTTATTGGCCTCACCAAAATTTTTAGGCTGTACAAAGATATTGTTCCTTAAATCTGCTTATTAAATATCCCTTCTGTATATTTTCTGAGATTTTAACAACTGTACTACATTATGTCCTTTTCAAAATATCATATAATTTTATTGTTTTCTTAAGAAAACAGCCAGTTTTTTTCCCAATACCAAGAAATCCTAAATCACAAAACACACAAATCACTGTGTGCAAATTTGTTGAAATGTTTTTATTGCTCATTAAACAGGGGTACTTAACGGGGGGGGGGGGTCATGGTTCAGACTGCACTATTGAAATTTTTAGAGCGGGGGGTGTTTTGAGGAGTATTTTTCTCTTTTGGATAGTGGGATCTTTCCAATATTTAGGGAGGGGGGTGAGTTATTGCTCATGGGGGTTACCCCTATATTATACATGCTGTCCTTGCATATTTTTTATGCCTAACTTTCGGCCAGAAGTTTTTTTTTTAGAATCAAAGTTAAAATGATTATACACTGCTGGGGCGGATAATATGCAGGTAAATATACAGTATGCTGTTCAATTTTGGTCTCCTTATCGCAGGAAAGATATTTCTGTATTGGAAAGTGTTCAAAGAAGGGTAACTAGGCTAGAACGGGCACTTTCAGATTTAGATTGTAATACCAGTTTTAATAGGCTTAATATGTTTAACCTAGAGCAAAGGAGAGTCAAAGTCATGATTCAGTTGTTAAAATTCATCAAAATGAAAGATGTTAATGGGTTAAAATTTTTACATTTAAAGCAGGACGAAGGATTATTGTTTTAAGCTATTCAAATCTCCGGCTTACCTAGAGGAGGAACCAGAAGAGGGGGTAATGAGCAAGGGAGTGGATAGCTTTAAGAGGGACATAGATCTTCATTGAGGACTAAGAAACTGACTAGGTCCAGCTTAGCTGGGCCCAGAGTATGTAACTGGTATCACATTTGTATTTGTATAAGTTCTAATATTAATATGCTTAATACTGTAAATTCTCAATAACTTGAATCTAGCAAGAATGAAGGAAAACTTCGACTCATCTGATGTTCGACCTGCCTCTAGTTTTTTTTCCGATGTTTTAGCAATGAAATCCTTCCGGTATTTTGATTAATGGGTTGAAAACGGGCAAATAAGAAAACTTCTGATGCTTTATTGGCGAAAAAATCTATGATAATTGTTTTCTATGTAATAGGTAGATTCAGTTACATTTCAAAAAAAAAAAAAAAAAAAAGAAAACCCCTTGTTAAGTACATAAACTCTTCATTCCTCATAGTTTATTCTTATGTGTTTTATAGATGCTTGTCAAAGTGTGTTTAGAGACTTGGCAACAGAGGTGAAGATGAAGGAAGCTGTGGGAGACTGGCTCAACCAAGCCAAAGTTAGAAGAACTCGAAGGTTATTATTTGTTTTTTATGAGAAAGTTAATATTTCTGCTTAAGAAAGAATGCTTAATTTCTGTAGGAATGCTTATTTTTATAATTATGGTTGGTTTAGTAAGAAAAAAATCAAAAAAATCTATTTTGTAAAATACAAATTAAATCACTCTTTGTTGTTATGAAAGTTACCAAAACTATTTATGTGACCTAACATAAATTTAATAGTTAAAACAATTTTAAATAATTATCAATTAAAAATTGAATTATTGGGAACAGTGTTTCAAAACTAGTTTTTTCTGTACAATTTTAGAGAAACAAAAAATGTATTCTAATGTCAAAAAAAAAAAAAAAATTTATCTTGGTGTCAAAAATTCAATTGAATTTGAAAGAGTCATCTACTTTTGATTATTAAAGTTATATATAGTTTACATTCCTAAAATTTATAATTTTCTTTAAAAAGTTGATTTTTTCTATTTTTCTTTCCAAAAATTACATTTAGATTTAAATAAATATCAAGTTAAAAAATTATCAACAAACTTTTTTTTCAAATTAAATATTTTATTTGAAAAATATGTTCGTTGTTGTTGACAACATTCGTTGAATACGTTCGTTATATGTTGAACATATTTTATTTTCAATGCTTCTCATAACTCGGGGACAGTGCCAGAGGACTGGAAGCTGGCTAACATTACACCGCTCTTCAAGAAAGGGTCTAAAGGGAGTGCGGGAAATTATAGACCTGTGAGTCTAACTTCAGGGGTTTGCAAAATTTTTGAAACATTGATAAAAATTAAGATAGTAAATTTTCTAGAGACTAATAATCTATTGACTAGTTTTCAGTATGGTTTCAGGAAAGGCAAATCTTGTGCAACTAATTTATTACATTTCTATGACAAAGTTACCATGACTTTGGACAATAAGAAGCCTGTAGATGTTGTTTACATTGATTTTCAAAAAGCTTTCGATAAGGTACCACATGTTGCTCTACTTAGCAAATTAGCTGATATAGGAATAGGAGGGAAAACTTTCATTTGGATAAAAAACTGGCTGACCGGAAGGAAACAAAGGGTAGTTGTAAGGGGAAATTATTCTAATTGGAGTGAGGTTTTAAGCGGGGTTCCTCAAGGATCAGTGTTAGAGCCTGTTTTGTTCATTATTTTTATGAAAGATATTCACAAAAATATTTCTGGGTACATGAATTGTTTTGCTGATGATGTCAAAGTTATGGGGACTGTAGATAATGAAGAACAAGCAAAACAGCTGCAAGAGGATCTAGATCATATTACGGAGTGGGCTGATAAATGGGGTATGGCTGTTAATGTTGGGAAATGTCAAGTGCTACATTTAGGACTTGGAAATAAGTGTACAAGTTATTATTTGCAAGGTTCAGTCATTAGTCAGGCAGACAAAGTTACTGATCTGGGGGTCTTAATAAGTCAGGATTTTAAAGTTGAGCCAACAGTGCAGCATTGCTAGTAACAAGGCCAATAAGATGCTTGGGTTTATCAATAGATCTATTTCAAACAAATCTAAAGAAGTTCTTCTGCCCTTATATAGAAGTTTTGTAAGACCTCATTTGGAATATGCTGTTCAGTTTTGGTCTCCTTATCTTAAGAAAGACATTAATGTATTGGAAAGGGTTCAAAGGCGAGCTACAAGGCTAATAAATGGACTTTCTCACTTAGACTATGATTCCAGGCTTAGAAGGTTAAAAATGTATAGTCTTGAGCAAAGAAGAGACCGAGGGGACATGATTCAGTTGTTTAAATTTATTAAAATCAAAGATGTTACGTGGCTGAAGTTTAGCACTGAAAACAGGACAAGGGGTCATTATTTTAAGCTATTTAAATCTCAGGCTAACATGGATATTAGGAAAAATTATTATTATAGCAGGGTAGGGGGAACCTTGGAACAGTTTACCGGAAGAGGTGGTAATGAGCAAGGGAGTAGATAGTTTTAAGAGGGCCAATGATCTTCACTGGAGATTGTAAATTGACTAGGACCAGTCTAGCTGGGCCCAGAGCCTGTTGCTGGTCGTCACTTTTGTATTTGTATTTGTAAATCAACATTTGCAAATGAATAATTAAAAAAAATGTTTTTAAAATGAAAACCATAATTTAAACTTGGAAAAAATCCAAAGTTTTGTTTTCTATGTGGGAGACTTAATACTGTATGAGAACAAAAACTTATATTTTTCTCTAATTACCTACTTTATTGCTGTTGTTTCTCAGCTCAGTAATTTCTTAAAATTTACCTTACGTTCTTTTCAACTATATAGAAAAAAATCAGTATTTTGAAGGAAATTATAAATTTTAGGCTTAGTGCGGGATACATGAATACTTTTTAATTTGAATAAATATTTTTGTTATATAAGCGGAGCTAGTGGAGCAATGTTTTATTGACATGAAATTAGGAATTTCTAAAAAATGTTTTTCTGCAATTCAGCTTAGTATACAAGTGCTGGTTCACACTTTCAGGAGTAAGTCTACATGGGTTGTCAATGTTCAAATTATATGAAACTTTTTTACTATTGTTTTGACATAAAAAAACATGAGAGGGTGTGCAACTTGGAAAAACAACTTTTTAGGGAGGGGGAGGGGATGCCCTAGTGTACATATGCGTACCAAGTTTTGTTTGATTTCAGGCAGGTGTTTTTGAGCTAAATTAGCCACAAAAAATTGGTTACATTTATACAGGCACACAAAAGTTGAGAGGAAGACATTTTCCAAAAATGTTCAAAATGGATTCAGCATATACCTCAAAACGTTTAAATTTGTCAAGCCTGAGATTTTTCACACAAATCTAATTCTTTTCCCTTTTTAATACAGGTAGAAAAAATTTAAAATAAATCATTTAAAAAATATGATTAGGATATTTAAAAATATATACCATACTACCAAAAGTATTGAGACACTTTCAAAAATTCACATTTTTAGAGATTTCTTGAGAAATAAAAGACCAATTGCTTTGTAACTTTTGTTGCATAAAAGGTATGTTTTATCTGTCATTTTCCATTAAAAGTTACATCACCCATGCACTTAGAGGATCAGCAACAAATTGAGGAAAACAAAAATATTTTTTGATCATCTTTCACTGTAAATAGCTGAGAAGAAGCTGTTAATTTTAAAAATTAGGAACCTTACTATGTACAATTATTTTACGTACTTTCGAGAAAATATCACTGATATTCATGAAGATATAAGCATTTCTTTCAAACTACGAATTTTATTTGAAGGTTTTTGGCTCATAATGCGTAAAGTTTTCCATCAAAGCTTACCAAACTTTCAGAAAACTTAACAGCACACAGGAGAAGTATAATATTAATATTTGAAATTAAAACGTTGAAAATTTGATGAAATATGAACATTTAAAGCAATTAATTTTTTTCTGCTCATGCATGAAAGATAGTAGTTTATAACTTTCATAATCCAAACCCTAACTAGATTTTTCAACTCATAATAAAATTTCAGTCCAATATCTTAAAAATTCAAAAAGTTATCAGCGTTCTAATAAGCTGAATTTGAAAAGCTCTTGGGCAGACTGCGAATCGTGAGGGATCATTTACGAATAATCTTTTTATCACACTGAGCAAGTTCAAGCAAATATTGCAAACTTGCGAATGACCCCTAATAAGTCGTCGCCTATCCAAGATCTATTCAAATTCATCTCATTATATTGCTGATAACTTACTGAATTTTTAAGATATTGAACTGAAATTTATTATGAGTTGAAGAACCTATTTGGGGGTTTGGATAATAAAAGTTATAAATTGCTATCTTTGGCACATGCATAGTGAAAAAGTAATTGCTTTAAATGTACATATTTCATTAAATTTTAAAAGGTTTTAATTTCAAATTTTAATATTATACTTCTCTTGTGTACTGTCAAGTTTTCTGAATGTTTGGTAAGCTTTGATGAAAAACTTAACGCGTTATGAGCCAAAAACCTTCAAATAAAATTCGCAGTTTTGAGAGAAATGCTTATATCTTCATGAATATCAGTGATATTTTCTCAAAAGTACGTAAAATAATTGTACATAGTAAGGTTCCTAATTTCTGAAATTGACAGCTTATTCTCAGCTGTTTACGATGAACAATGATCAAAAAACATTTTTGTTTTCCTCAATTTGTTGTTGCTCTCCTAAATGTATGGGTGATATAATATTCAGTGGAAAATGACAGCTAAAGTATACCTTTTGTATGACAAAAGTTACAAAGTAATTGTTCTTTTATTTCTAGAGAAATTCTTTAAAATATGAATTTTTGAAAGTATCCCAATACTTTTGGTCATATAGTGTATGTGTATCCCATATGATTAACGTAATGAGTAGGTGTTTTCGTATGAACTTTAAGCGGAATTTTCGACAGTTGGAAAAATAAATATCATTTTTTAAAGTACTTCTTTTTCTGTTTCAGGATGCAAAGACAGGGGAAAAATGTGGAAAACATTGATTAATTCTTAATTGTTATAAATAATGCATAATAAATGAAATGACTTTTTTTTTGTGTGAATATTTTTTGAATAGAGATAATGATCCTTCTCACGACAAGAAAAAGCAAGTACTCCTTAAATTTGTTCCTAACTCCTTTAAAACTCCTGTTTTTTTGGTTTATGGTTACATAATCTTCCTATATGACAGTCATTCAAGACATATCAATTTCTCACTTTTCCAATTATACAAATATTACTTCCTTCTTTCAGCGGTTGCAGTTCTTTTTTTCCCCTTCTTTCTTTGTTTTTCAAGGAGAACTCATTTTTTCTTTATTTCATTTGATTTACTTTTTTTCACCTCCTGAACACACAATTGCGATTTTCACTCTCCTAAATGTTATCGTCTCAACAACTACAATTTGCATGGTATACCTTGGATTCCTTTTCTTTTACTAATAAATTAGTACTTTATTTTTGTAAACATGCCAACATTGAAAACATAGTCGTGGAATTTCAATCCTTTTGCATTTTGTAAATATTTTAGGGAGGGGGGTATTACATTAAATTAGCTTCTATATTTTAATAATATAATGAAATACTTTTTGAAAACATGCCTATGGAATTTGTTACACAAAATTGCATCTCATGTTTGAGGTTTCATTTTTATGTGTTTTGTAAGTGTTTTAATACATATATATATATATATATATATATATATATATATATATATATATATATATATATATATATTTAACAGTTGAAAGTTACTTTAATGTACATCACCTTGGGTAAACTTATTTTATTTTTTGTCACAATAAGTTATGTTTTTTAAATGGTTATTCACGAAATTTTACATGCTTGATTTTAGTCATTCTTAAATTAACAGTTCTTGCTTTTTTTTTTTTTTTTGGAAAAATATAAAGATTTAAATGAATGAGTCATAAAAAGTCTTTAATTTTACATTTGTTTTCAAACGAGATATTTTATGAAACAGATTTTTTTTTTTAAAATAATTTCTCCTCAGTTATCTTTGCTAAAATTCTCAATGGAGTAATGTATGCTACTAAGCTTACTGTGTATGTATTGAGTATTTTCAGTGGTCACTTATGGTATCACTAAGTGGTGTCTTGAAAAAATAGCTATATACTTTAATTACTTCTTATGTTTTGTACATTTCTTTTAGCCTATTATTTTTTGATCAGACAGATAACATGTTAATCGATCTAAGCTACCAAATGGTATTATATTGTCAGGTAAAGCAAACACTGCATGGGAGTCAAAATCTCCCCTATTTACTTACCAATACTCCTTAAAAACCTAATTTTTCTCCTTTCAGGTTTTCAATTTCCCTAACCTGGTGCTTTCTGGCGGCATGCCGGAAAAAACAAGGTTTTGGAAAGATATTTAATTCCACATACTAAATTTAGTTAGACATGTATTTAGCAAATGCATGTCTAACTTGAAACATAATTTGAGTCCTACATATTTATTGCAAGGTTTGTTAGGTTTCGTACTTTACAGTAAAAACCAGGATATTTACCGTGGTTTTTATTCTCCTATCCAAAACTATTTTTTTAAAAAAAAATGTATTTTGTGAGAAATTATCAAAACCAGAATCAAAAGTGTCAAAAGAAATGCTTTGCATTAAATCTTTATTCAATGTGAACATTCAAGTGTAAATATATAGTATCCAGCTAATTCTAATCTAGTTACATAAGAAGTTAAATTAGTTTTAAATTGTACCGGACCTACTTTAACCCGGAACCTAATGCTGTTATGATCACTATCTCCAATATGCTCCCCTACACTCAACCCCTGAACAAAACTACCTATGTCACAAAGAACTAGATCCAAAATCGCCTCCTCTCGAGTTCCCTGAGTTACAACTTGATCTAAGAAACAGTCACCAATTACTTTTAAAAATTCCTCTTCTTTGCCATTACCAGGGTAAAAATTATTCCAATCAATACCTGGAAAATTGAAATCCCCCATTATGATAACGGATCCCTTACTGGACATGTCACTAATAATACGGAATGATTGAATGTCACTAATTGAATGTCACTAATAATGATTGAATGAACTATTCCAAAAAAAAAGGAAACAAATCAGGATTTTTTATTTTAAGATTTTGAAAAATGTGTTGTTAACTATATCAAGTCCTCCCAAAATGGAGGGGGGGGGGGCTTTTGCTCCCACTGTAAACTAACCTTCGGACAAATTAACTTTTTTTTTCAAACTATCAGCAAGTTGATATGGCAAAACTAGTTTTCTTATAGATTGGAAAAGTTTTGCAGTTATGATAAAGCTATCTTTGCTTCAGTTTGCAACAAAGCTTACTTATCTTGCACTAGTTTACAAATAATTGCAGAAAGCTTGATAAGACAAAAGATTTACATGACAATTTTGCTGCAATGAATTTACAGAGTTCTCATGCAAGCCCGTCACTTAAAAATTTTCGTGGGGGGCGGGGAAGCCGGACTAAGGGGTAGAGCGAGAGTAAGCTATGCTTGTTTTCTTTGTATTAATTAAATTTAAAGTGTGAGTGGGAAACTATTAATGACACTTCGCTTGTGTTCGTGATCTTGTTTTGATCAACCGCCGATCGACAGCGGTTAGTTGATCATATTACCAGCCCAGCCGATTATTCCTGGATCCGCGATAATTTTAGGGACTTCAATTTCTACAAATTTGTGGCGCACCCATGAACCCGAACAGTGCCGGATCTACCAGGGTGCATTCGGAAACAAGGATCGGTCGCCTCGGTGTCACTGCAAGCCTTAGGAAACGCCTGCGGTGGAACTGGAGACGACGTCACTTAACCGCGGTTGGAAACGCTGCAGTCGACTTGGTAGCAACCTGTCGCAGCGCTGTCTGGAAGCTGTTAGCAAGATCACAAACTTTACGAAGTCTGTGTTGGACAATCCGGTCGTGTTTCATGTTTTAATCGTAACGCACGTGACCTTTCCCATCGCCGAAAGTTACGCTTTGATTGGAGCGTCGTTTGCTGCTGAACTAGAACTACCGCGGTGTGACCACGAGCGTTCGGAAACACAGCTGTTCTACCAGAATTCCTAGAGGAATTCCAAATACGTCATAACCTGTGTAACCGGTGGATCAATTCCGTACGCAGCCTCACTGTTTTTCCTTCAAGATTTCTAAAACGGCCGCAGAAATATAGGAATTTGCCGCTCCCGGAAAAAACCGCCAGCGGCAATGGCTCTTGCCAGAGCCGCTATATAGACAGGCCGACGTATCAGCCTAAGTTTAACCACTTTGGATCGTTTTTTTTCATTGTTGCGAAGCTAGGGTTACGACAGCAAAGTTTCGGGTTTCGAAAAATTTGCGGAAAATAATACTTTATTTTAAAAACAATTCACGTGCCGCTAATAATCGCTTGCAGTGAACAATAACCAAACGCGATTCGCAACTCCAATAAACTATAGGGGGCGCTGCGGCCACTGTCTAATGGCGGATAAAAAAAGGTAAAGCAAACAAATGCCTAAACTTATAACTTGCTTTGACGCTTTGTGAATGACAGTAATTTTTTCATCGTGTTTGTGGGAAGCTTTCTTTTCTAATCTTCTGAAATTACATTACATCATAAAATGTCTGAAGCTTGTAATTTACCCCCCCCCCCCAAAAAAAAAAAACATGTGGAATGGAATGTTTAACCTTTTTCTTTAGTATTGTTAATCACCACAAGTTAGCGTATCCGAACTCTGGAGTTGCGAATTGCTCACCAGAAAAGACAATCACTCCAAAAATAAGCATTTTGTTTGAATTAATTTTAATGCTGCCGTATATGTTTTGGCTACGTTTGTCAATCTCATCGGTAGCTACCAGTCGGTTGATCACATGACAGCTATGACGTCAGACAAATAACACGCAGGTGAAAAAATACTTATTCACCAAATATCCTAAATAAACAAACAAACCACTGACGTAGACCGGAAGTAGCGAGTCTTATTTCCGGTTAAGCGCCAATCTCCATTGCTAGAGATAGGGGTTCATAGCGAAAGCGATTTTGTTGTTCTTCTTTAAAAAGCAGAATAATGTCTTCTGCGTATTTCAATGCATTAAATGAGAATGACAAACTTAGTTATTGTTAAAAATTATCTTTCAATGGCTGTGACCTTACCGATCCTTTAGTAGATGGATGGCGAATCTATTGCTAACGATTGATGTTTACAGTGTTCAGGCAATTTTGTTTTCTTTCAGTTCTAGGTAGAATCATGTCTTTTGCGTATTTTAATGCATGAAATGAGTATAATAGGCTTTGCTACTCTCAAAAATTGTCGATCAACGGATCTGATTTTCCTGATCCTTTAAATACAGAAATAAGGAAAAAAAAAAAAAAACGAGTCTTATTCGTTTGTCGATCATTACCGTGATTTCAATGATAAGCATTTATGAATACCTCCTAAACAGAAATAAAGTTGATACAAAGTCTGCTTTCAAGAATCACAAATCTACTGGATTGCAAGTATGTTGTGAATTGTAATTCCTATTCTTAAGTTGAAGAGCTATTTTTTCAAAGATGGAAGCTTTTCTGCACTGTGTTCACACAGAATGGCTATGACAGGGAGTTTTGGTGTCATATTCAATCAATTCTCCTGTTGTAGCTTTTCAGTTCACACACACTTATTGGTTTACAGTTGCTACCTAATTTTCAGGTTTGATATTTAATATATTTTATTACATATTTGTTCATCACTTTTTTTTTTTGTTTAATCAACTTGCTTCTGTAGCAAGATTGATAGGCATAAAAAAATTGAAAGATAACAAAATTTAAATTTAATCTCGGAGTGCTTTCTCCTGCGTTAAAATTGCTTTGAATGTAATACCAATAGCTGTACTATGATACTATACTATAACTTTAATTAATGTGTTTGTTTACCGATTGTCGAATATCTAAATTTATTTACAATTTAGAGCGCCTAATATTAAAGTACCGTCAATAACTCGAAGTCCCAAGAGACGGGTTAAATGGTTCGAGTTATTGATAGTTCGAGCTATGGGAAGTTTTTTTCTCATGAGGTAATGAATAGTGGTTCTTTATTTTAATCACACAAATCAAACTGTTTGAAACCCGTCAAAACACTGGAAACTTTCAGCTTTGCAGGAAGCAAATAAAAAATTGTTCAGGTTGAGTTTTTCTAATAATCAATTTAATATAGATCAATATAGATCTTCACACATTACAGTAAAAATACAAAGCTGATGAAATTAAGGTGAATGTTTCCAGCTCGTAAATACATCGCACAAAGTGTGTTTACTACATAATATTCATTAAGATTCAATCCTTTCGCTTTAAAGCATTGGCTTTGATTCGACGATCAGGACCTTTAGAAATTTGAACATCTTTATTTCTGACATCTTATTTGCTCCTGTCCTCATGCTGTACCCGAAAGCAGAACAACATCCGCTCTTTTTACGAAAATTTTGCGCCTTTGAAATTCATGATTAATTTAAAAAATTCAATCAAATTACAGATACGTAAACAGAGCAATTCGTCGTAAGAAGCAATACAAATAAGACTTCCGCCGGAAGTTTTGAGGGACCCCGTGCAGCCCGCCACCTAGTGTTCAAAAGAGTAAGCGTGGCTTGGAATTTGGTGAATTGGGCAAGAATGTCACGTGCTTCAATCAACCATTTTAAATTGCGGTCGACCGATAGATCATATAGCTGTCACGTGACAATCAACCGATAGCTACCGGATAAAACTGCGGTTAGTCACCGGTAGACAAGTCGAGGTCAGCGAACTCAACCATACCGGTTAAACATTTTTCATTTTAGACCACTAGATGGCGCTTAGAATGGATCTTTAACTGCTGTAACAGATGACATTTGTGTTTCCTCCGCGGTTTTCTCCATCTTCACAAACAAACAAAACAGACGCCTGAATTAAAATTTTTGCGAACTCGTGTACTAACTTTTTTCTTTTGCAAGATGAGGGTAAAATCTTTTTGAAAGTTGTATACTTGTCTTGTAATATGCATGCTATAGTTTTGTAAAAGTGAGTTGCGAAACTATTTATTTATTACCCGGCTAAATTAAAATTATAGTTAAAACACCTTTGCTTTAAGCATTGATTCTTCTGAAAATAGTTTTTAATGAATTAAATACATTCTTGTGTGTTGTTTTTAATTTTTCAGTTTTGACTATGAATATAACTTGTTTTGATTGATTTACTAAGCCCTCTGTTTTTCCTAGTTAAAAAAATATATATATAAATTAAATAAATAATAAAATAAAACTGACGAAGTTTCTTGCCTTACAATTATGTCAAAATAGCTTTCCCTAGGTGTGTTTTCCCACAATGTCTAGTTAGTCAAAAGGGAATTGACTCGGAGATTTCGTTATTTATTCGTAAGAATTTTTCAGGAATATGGAATTGATAATTAAGACTTTGAACCTTTAATGCTAATTCATTTTTCAGCATTTAATAATGCAAGGTGAAAATTTGGCTGCTCCTCCAAGTAATAATGGAAGTTCACATACAAACATCAGCGCTCCTTTGCCTTCTGGTAAGATAAATTTTGTTACCTTATAGTTAAGTACTAAAAAAATTAAATAGATGTCATTAGTAGAAGCATAGAGCTGTGCTGTTATATAGCTGCATTTATTTGTAACACAAATATTGATTAAAAATTTAATGATAAGACTGAGAATCCTGATGCATTTTTATTGCTGACAATTAAGTTGAATAACCTTGTTGATTTTCAGGTGAAGAATAAGGGGCAAAAAATCCATCTGGAGAGTTTTCTCTCTCTTCTTTCTTCAAAAACTGGAAGGCAATAGTTTTAGTTTATGCTATACTTAATTTTTTACTTTAGGGTTCCCACTACAGATGCATTTTCGTTTTCTTGTTCAAATAAATAAATAATTAATTAAAAAAAACCTAAGATCCAAGAGACGAAGCAAGCATGGCAATAGTAAACTTTATCTTTTTTTAAATCTTAGCTAAAGTATTTAAATTACTATTAAGTTAAGCAATACTTAGTCATATTCAATTTTTTTGGTTCAATTAGACTTTGTCCCTTGTCTTAAGGATCATTTTTAGTTTTATTTTGTAGTGAGCCATTTTTAAATATATATTGCTTGTCTGACTGTTAGTCTAAAACCAACTTTTAAAGTCTACCAAACTCTCCCCTCATATTTGATGCAATGCACTCAAAGCAGTCCTTCTTAGATCCAGAAAAGACAAGTCAAGGTACAGAAAAACATCTTTTTGTAAATTAAATAGGGTATTTGCCTATATGTATAGAATTTCATCAATACCTACATGGTCCTAAAAACTTAACAATTATCATTGGTACTCAAGCAAAAAGAAACTCTTCCTCAAGTAAAGTGCTGTCCATTCCTTCTAAAAAAACACACCTTCATACAAATTATTGGGGGGAGGGGGGCGAGCTTTATCAAGCCCCATGGAGTCTGCTCTAGTGCATCTGTCCCAAAAGCTTTCCGAAGTTGAATTTCTTAAATTATCTTTGTAGATGCCAAAGAAGATGAATAGGAGATCAGGACCTTCTCAATCTTCTCATTGGCAGCATCTCTATTTTATTTGTTTTTTTAATGAAAATGCTATGGGTGCTCCTGCCCTCTCTCCCTCATAGGTGAATCAGATATATAATAAGTGGTAAAAGATAAAAATAAATCACCTCCTCCTTGAAAAATTTCTGGATCTGCCCTTGTCCCAAAGAGGAGAAAAAGTCCCATAGAACACTCCCCAAAATTTTCAATGAGTCTTCGCCAACCCCCACTCTGACCATACATATGGGCTAGGCTCTTTGGATGATGGGGAGGGATTTTTTTTTTACTTAACAAATTCATATTAAAATCAAACTAATAATTTCTCCTGCTTTTTTCTCTCAAATAAAAATTGATGTTGTGCCATTTTAACAGACTTCAGAAAGGAGGCTATTATCAGTTCATACCGTATGTATGTTTTTTTGTTTTGTTTGTCCACTCACAGTGTCGCACCTAGTGAATCAATTTTGATGATACTTTTTTTTAATGGATAGGGGATGGCTCAACTTAGGTCCGCTTACTTTGTTTGACCACATTTGTTCTTTAAAAAAAGTTACGGGCAGAAAACAGTAAATTTCATGCAATTTCCCTATTAAATGATTCAATTTAAAACCCATTGTTACAAAAGCTTGGTGCCCTACATCAGTAATAGTAATTGTGGTGATAATTTTGAATAAAGAATCATTCCATACAGATGCAACGGATGAGTGCGCTTGACCATTTTTAATTTTTTTGAAACTCATATCCCAAAAAGATGCAAATGAATGATGTTTAAAACCACTTTTATTTTTTCTCTAAACTGGACCTTTGATTTTTTAGAGGTCATCAAAAGTGGTTTTCGCAGTCAAAAATGAGACTATTAGACCTTTGCATTTTGGCCGAAATCTATTTGAAATACATTTATGGCAGTTAATTTTACGCTTTGATGTTAAAGTACATAAGATGATAGTCTTACATGCTGAGTTACGTGGCTGTATTTTAATAATTAAAATAATGGCAACAGGTTAAAGTTCAAGGTCAAATGTAAAAATTTTCCTCATTTCAAAGGGGGATAACTCCCGTAGGGGACGGAAACACAAAATGAAATATGGCTAAAACTAATCACTGGAACCACGTAAATAAGAATATGTACCTGGTACTGTTTGTTTGTTTACCCTTTATAGATTACAGCCCCTCAAAAATCGGAAAAATGACAAAAATAACATTTTTAGATCTCTGTAAACCAAAAGGGAATGGAATTAAAAATAAAATTTCTTGGCCAATTGAATATTCCATTCAAGTACTATATATGTTATATATTGGCAGTTCTCAAAAGGTGGAAGCAAACACAGACTTCGACTTTGAAGCTTCAACACCAAATAACTTTCATTTTAATTAACTCTAAAATTTTTGAGATAAATTATAATGCTGTATAGAGACAAGAATTGACATAAATTATGGAAAAAAAGCTCTTTAAATGCCCTTAAAAAAATATTTTCTTTGCTAAATGGCACAATTTTGGACATATCAAAACGTTAACTGAGCAAATGTACCATTAAAAAATTTTTTTAAATTATTTCCATACGTTTCAAAAAAAAAAAAAAAAAAAAAAAAATTAAAGGTATGAATCTTACACTGAATAATTTTTTGTTAATATTTTACACAAATAACAAAAGTAAAGACAGATTATTTACTTTGTAAACGATTTTAGAAAAAAGTAAGTTTGAAATTTGATGCATGTCCAAAAGTTACAATCTTTACAATGCTATTATTTGAGAACTAAGTATATGATGTTTTCGTTTTAAAGGTATTTATCGAGCCTCATAATCAATTTTTAATTGTTTAAAAGTGTTTTCATAAGCTTTTATGCAGTATCTTAGAAGAAAAATAATTTTTCTTAAACATACATGTGAGATGTCCAAATAACGTTACGATCTTGACGCCGATAATTCTTTCCGTTTATTCATAATTTTTGATGATCTACTGTCTTCTAACCTCAATAAAAAAGGTTATTATGATGTTATCTTCTTTAATCCGTTGGTATTTTGCATAATTAATGCATTACACATTGAACAATGCATAAATTACAGCAGAAACATGGCTGGTTATGATCTTTACGAAAGCCATTTTACGCGAAAATCGCCAAGCAAACCTCCATGGGCAACAACACAGTATACGATAAGCCAAAGGTTACCAGAGGGGAATTCCAGTTTGACAAATGTAGTTAATCATCAGCTGCACCAGTTTTGGCGACTTTATCACCTGCGCAACCATTTTTTTCCCGCCGCTTTTATTATTTTAGATTTTTTTTTTCTCTTCTTTCTTTTGGAAACATAATTTATAACAATCTCCAAATAGAAATAAGAATTTCTTTTTTCAATAATTTGTTTTTAGACATCGTTTTAATTCTTATGACCTTAGAAAAAATATTCATTATTAAAACTGATGTCACTTTTTACGTTCTTTCTTAAAGCATATTTTGTTTATTTTTCCTTTAAAAAAATATATGTCGTATTTATTTGTCTCTTTTTTTATTCCTTATTTGTCCCAATTAGAGACGTACAGAGTAGCACTTTGGCCGAGTACCGAGTACTCGGCCTTTCGCCAACTCGGCCGAGTACCGAGTTACCGAGTACTCGGCCTTTCACTATTCGGCCGAGTTAACGAGTACCAATTATGTTTTAAAAAAAACCACCGACACGCATGTGATGAATTTTGAACTTATTGGAATAGTAGTATAGACCTCTTTGTCCATATAATAGTTTTTAAAACTAAATTCCTGGTGAAATTCAATTACGCATTATTTAAATATATATATATATATATATATATATACAAATACAAATACAAATGTGACGACCAGCAACAGGCACTGGGCCCAGCTAGGCTGGTCCTAGTCAATTAATTAGTCCCCAATGAAGATCAATGGCCCTCTTAAAGCTATCCACCCCCTTGCTCATTACCGCCTCTTCCGGTAAGCTATTCCAAGTGCCCACGACCCTGCTAAAGTAGTAGTTTTTCCTGATTTCCAAGTTAGCCTGAGATTTAAATAGCTTAAAACAATGACCCCTTGTCCTGCTTTCCCCACAAAAATTTAATCCATTTACATCTTTCATATTGATAAATTTAAATAACTGAATCATGTCCCCTCTGACTCTCCTTTGCTCCAGGCTATACATGTTAAGCCTATTAAGTCTGGTATCATAATCTAAATCTGAGAGTCCCCTTACTAATTTAGTTACCCTTCTTTGAACCCTTTCCAATACAAAAATATCTTTCTTCAGATAAGGCGACCAAAACTGAACAGCATACTCCAAATGAGGTCTTACTAATCTCCTATATAAAGGCAGAAGAACTTTCTTAGATTTGTTTGAAATAGATCTATTGATGAACCCAAGCATTTTGTTGGCTTTGTTACTAGCAATACTGCACTGTTGACTAAACTTGAAGTTCTGATTAATAAAGACACCCAGATCCATAACATTTTCTGCCTGATTTATGACTGAACCCTGTAAACGATATCTCATACGCTTATTTCCATGACCTAAGTGTAGCACTTGACATTTCCCTACATTAACTGCCATACCCCATTTATCTGCCCACTTAGTAATATGATCTAAATCCTCTTGCAGCTGTTTTACTTGTTCTTCATTTTCGACAATCCCCATAACTTTTACATCGTCAGCAAAACAATTCATGCTTCCAGAAATATTTTCATTGATGTCATTCATAAATATAATAAACAAAAGAGGCCCTAAAACTGATCCCTGAGGAACCCCACTTAAAACATCACTCCAATTAGAATGATTTCCTCTCACAACTACTCTTTGCTTCCTACCAGTAAGCCAATTTCTGACCCAAAGTAAAGTTTTTCCTCCTATTCCAATGTCAGCTAACTTGCTGAGAAGAGCAACATGCGGTACCTTGTCAAAAGCTTTTTGAAAATCAATATAAACAACATCCACACATTTTTTGTTATCTAAAGCTGAGGTAACCTTGTCGTAGAAATGCAATAAATTAGTAGTACAGGATTTCTAAAACCATACTGCAAACTAGTCAACAGACTATTAGTCTCTAAGAACATCATGATCTTGATTTTGATCAAAGTTTCGAAAATCTTACAAATCACCGAAGTCAAACTTACAGGTCTATAATTCCCAGCAATACCTTTAGACCCCTTCTTGAAGAGTGGCGTTATGTTAGCCAGCTTCCAGTCCTCTGGCACCGTCCCCGAGTTATAAGAAGCATTGAAAATATTCAAAATAACATCCACTAATTCCTCTGCACATTCAACTAAAATTTTTGGATAAATATTATCTGGTCCCGGAGCTTTAGTTGCTTTAATCTTTTTCAAATGAAATAAAACCTCCTACCTGGAAAATACAAAATCCTCAAGCTGTATAATAGCTTGTGTCTTGTTAGTGTCAACTGTTGAGATACAGTTATCGTTAAACACACTGGAAAAAAAGTTATTTAGAACATTTGCAATATCCCTATCGTTTTGGATTAAATTACCATGCTCATCAACCAAAGGCCCAATTTGACTGTTTCGAGCTTTCCCAGAATTAGCGTAAGCAAAAAACCTCTTAGGGTTCCCATCAATGTCATCTGCTAGCCTTTGCTCCAATTCCCTTTTCTGAATCCGTACCAAATACTTAAAATTTCGCCTTGCCTTACCATACTGGAGCCTCTCCGCACTCTGACCAGTTTCTTTAAACTTACGAAAAGTGGCTTGCTTATAATTAAGAGCTTCTTTAGTCTCCCTGGAGAACCACATGGGCCAAATTTTGGTACTAACACCTTTTCTCCTAAATGGAACATAGTCCCCAACTGTTTTAGCAAGTTTATCCTTAAATTCCGTCCACTGCTGATCTACGTCGCTAATTTCCAACCCTGACGAAAAACCTCTTTCAAGCTCTGCCTAAGTGCAACAAAATCGGTGTTCCTGAAATTGGGCACAAACCTAAAATTATCATCTTTGCACACTTCAAATTTAACCCGGAACCTAATGCTGTTATGATCACTATCTCCAATATGCTCCCCTACACTCAACCCCTGAACAAAACTAGCTATGTCACAAAAAACTAGATCCAAAATGGCCTCCTCTCGAGTTCCCTGAGTTACAACTTGATCTAAGAAACAGTCACCAATTACTTTTAAAAATTCCTCTTCTTTGCCATTACCAGGATAAAAATTATTCCAATCAATACCCGGAAAATTGAAATCCCCCATTATGATAACGGATCCCTTACTGGACATGTCACTAATAATACGGTACATCTGTTCATCTTGTCCCTGGTTTGAATTAGGTGGCCTATAAATGTTTCCAAAGCATAGCTTTATGCCCTTACTGCTCATCAACTCCAGCCAAACCATATCAATATCAGTAGGCTTATCATTTATGACCAATTTATTGCAAATAAAATTGTCTCTAACATAAAATAAAACCCCACCACCTCTTTTACCTACTCTATCCTGTCTGAATAAATTATACCCAACAATATGTAATAACTCTGCATCAGATTCGGTAGCCCATGTCTCTGTAATTCCGATAACATCCAACTTCTCATCCATAACTATGCTTTTCAATTCATCCATCTTGTTCCTAATACTGCGAGCATTGGTATAGAAAACTTTAAGCATGCCTAAGTTGCTTTTATTTAACACCCTGAAATTTCCTAAATTACAATTGTTAACATTACTACTCTTGTTTGTCACTTTATTTCCATTTCTAGCAATACCCAAAAACATTTCATTCTCTTGATACCTGGTGCTTGAACCATGCCCCCCATTCCAACTTAGTTTTTTGACTCCGAAGCCCTTAAAATTAATCCACTAACCATTTTGACCCCTGTAGAGCTCAGATGCAGGCCATCCCTAGCAATCCAATCCCGTTTACAGTGACTCCATACATCAATGAACCTGATACTGCGCTTTTCGCAAATTGACTTCAGTAGCAAGTTCATACACCTCGCACGTTGATTTAGCCAGCTCCTATGCACTCCATACCTGGGAAGCAAACCAACCACTTGGACATTCGTCGAAAAGCTGGTTGCTTTATCCAACAGGGATTCCCATTCCCTAGAAAACTCCTCATTTTTACTGTGGCCTACATCATTTGTTCCCACCCACAAAGTAACCATGTCCTCCTTATTCAATACTCCCTTCTTTTCAGCAACCATATTAACGTCTTTTACCCGACCCCCTGGTAAACAACACCTAGCCACCTTACGCTTTACTCTCCCAACTGTGTTACCCACCTCCCTTACCATAGAGTCCCCCAAAATTACACCCTTAGTTTCCCAATCTAACTCCTCATTTGAAACTTCCCCCTGAATCTCTGGAACATTTATACCCTCTACAACTGGCTTACACCCTAATGCTAACTGGGCTTCCAAAACTAGCATCTTAAGTCTTAAGTCTGAGAGTTCAGCACATTTAGTGCAAATATAATCCTCTTCAAAAACAGACTCATTTTCCCCCTTATACAGGCAGAACATATGACATAAATCACAAGAGATCCACCTGTCCCCCTTCCCACTCTTTACCTCTTTCTACTCTCTTTCTCTCTCAACACCCAATTCTACTCAGTGAATATGTTCCAAAAGGCAAAACAGTAAGATAAAAATGCACCATATATATATATATATATATATATATATATATATATATATATATATATATATATATATATATATATATATATATATATATATATATATATATATATATATATATATATATATGTGTGTGTGTGTGTCAAAAATTTTACAAAAAAGTTAGTTTTAAAATTAAAAATAAATAAAGGTATGATTAATCAAGTTGGAATTAAAACAAAATTATTACAATTATTATTATACCAATTTATTACAGTTCTAGTTCGCTAAACGTAAATAATTTTTAAAAGCAAATAAAACAAATGTGCATGAACATTGCAGACACGTGTTTCTGCGTTATAAGGAACGTCTTTTTCAGTGCATAAAATGTGAGCTAAAGAATGTAAAGACATTCAACAAAAAATCTGACTTTTGTCGGATGCCTTTAAATCCACCATATCACATTTTGTGCATCGAAAAAGGAATTCTTTGTAACGCCAAAACACGTGTCTGCAGTGTTCCTGCACTGTGCTTTTAACGTTGTTTTATTTCCTTTTATTTTTTAAGAGCAAAGGTATTTTTATATTTCTCATAACTAATTTTTGTTTGTAGCAAAAATCCATTTTTAATATTAAAATTCTATACTTACCTTTTTTGCACAATTTTTAATAAATAAGTTTTATTAACTTTGGGGACATTAAAATAAGGATTTACTCCATTGAAGCATTTAAAACTTCATTATTCCCAAAATTTAAATTTGACTTGTAAACTTGGATTGTAAATGATTGCAGAATATTATATATGATTGAGCTTTTTATAAATTTTTATATCTGTCTTGGACAACATTCAATTTTTTGCAACTATTCGGTATTGGTAGAGTATCTGACCAAAATTTGGCCGAGTACCGAGTACTCGGTACGTCTCTAGTCCCAATAAATCAAACTACAAGTTTGTATAATTATTTCCATGAAGCTTTTTTCTACCTTTCATCAACTTCTTCAAAATCATTCCAAAACTTTATTATCTGTAAAGAGCAGTATGTATAGCCATTCAAATACTTCATTAATATCCTCTTTATCATTAAATTGCAAAATTCAAAAAGCAGTAAATAAAATTTTCATTGGAAAAGTTAAAAATCAGATTAACAGTTGTCAAAGATGGTGAAACTTACATTATGATGATGTCCAAAATCCGTTACCTACAGGACAACAATGTCCAAAATCTGTTACCTACAGACTGCTAATTTAATTTGCTAATTAACAATTTTTACAATTACCTGCTGTCTTTTCATGTTCATATATTGTGTTCTAGGTATGCATACTATAGAATAAAAGCAAAATTGATATCAAATTCGAAAATTCTTGAAATTGCTCAAAGTTAACTTTTTTGTTCCCACCTTTTGAGAACTGCCCACATATTGTTTTGTGTATTTGGTTTGTGAAAAAGATACAGGTCTTTGAAATTGAGTAATTTGGCTAGTTAATTCACACACACTAAAACAGAAATAAAAAAGTGAAAACTTCATTGAACCTCCTTTAATTACGTATTTTGTGCTTTATATAATAGATTATACTGAAAAAACATAATGTAAGTATAAAAATAAATATTTTAATTTGATAACTTAGAATTTTTTGGACATGAATGAGTAGTTCATACTTGATTGACTGCTTAAATCATTAATTTATAGATTATACTATACTGATAATCTACACACACAAATTTTCAATACATACAATCATACGCTCTGTAGATTAACTTATCTAAATTGCCTTAAACATATGCAAAAGCATTATACATGCAAAATTTAAATTTTAAAAAGTGCTTTTCTTATTTCTCGTTGGAGTGCAGTTTTGAGAAAATGAACTCTCCTGGTAGTTCTATAGTTGTAATGGTGACTTAACTATATGGTGTTTTGCAATGCTTTACCTAGCCACATTCAGAATTTGATACTTTGAAACTGTACCAGGACCAAGACAATGACAGGGGTTCTAAATTTAGTGATTAACCCAACCTATGTAATAACCGTTTTGATAATAATGAGTTTTTTTTTTGGCAGTCTTTTTAGAAACTCATTATTCTTCACTCTTATTGCTAGTCAACAATAATTTTACTGTGATAATATTTAAATAGGGTTGCATAAAGCAGTGATAAGATGTTGTATTGGGAATTTTATTTGCAGAGACAGACATTTCTTGCAGCATTTTTTCAGCTAGTTTAATATACTGAGTGCTCACAAGGATACATGCAATGTTCAGTAGTAAAAATGCAGAAGGTATACATTTTTGAAGGAATTAAAATGTGACTTTTAGTAGTTCTTTGCAAGCTAGTCTTAGTATCAATTCTTTTTATCATACCTCAGATTCCGTTATATTGTCCATTACCATGTAATACTGCATAGAAACGCCATTCAGCTCTCAAAATGATATCCATTTTGTGATTACATAAATTCACAAAGTTCTTTCTATTTTTGTAGTGTGTTTGAGTAAAGTATTTCAGTGCGCTACATACTGTGTGACCACCAGAACTAATGTGTGAGTTCATTTTTTCAAAAGTACACTCAAACAAGAAATGAAAAAGCACATTTTTTTTTTCGATCATGTAGATAATGTTTTTGCATTAGTTTAAGGCAAGTTACATAAGTTAATGTACAGAGAGTATGTTTGTATGTATTGAAAATTTGTGTGTGTAAATTACCAGTATAGTCGATAAATTAACTACTTAAGCTGTCAATCAAGTATGAACTACTCATTCTTGTCCAAATAATTTTAAGTCATCAAATTAAAATAATTATTTTTATGCTTACAATATGTTTTTTTTTGGTATAATATATTATCTAGAGCACAATAAACGCAATTTAAGAAGGTGTAATGAAGTTTTCACACTTTTTATTTGTTTTAGTGTGTGAATTAACTAGCAAACTTACTCAATTTCAAAGACCTGTATCTTTTTTACAAACCAAATACACAAAACAATATATATAACATGTATAGTACTTGAATAGAATATTCAATTGGACAAGAAATTTTATTTTTGATTCCATCCCCTTTTGGTTTACAGGGGTCTAAAAATGTCATTTTTCCGATTTTTTAGGGGCTATAATCTATAAAGGGTAAACAAACACACAGCAACAGTTATTTTTTCTTATTTGCATGGTTCCAATGATTACTTTTTGCCATATTTCATTTTGTGTTTCCGTCTCCTACGCGTATTATACCCCTTTGAAGTGAGTAAGATTTTTACATTTGACCTTGAAATGTAACCTGTTACCATTAGTTTAATTATTAAGTTATAGCCACGTGATGCAGCATGTAAGACTATCATCTTATGCACTGTAGCATCAAAGTGAAAATTAACTGCCATAAATGTATTTCAAATGGATTTGGGCCAAAATGCAAACGTCTAAAAGTCTCATTTTTGACTACGAAAATGACATTTGATGACCTTTAAAAAATCAAGGGTTAAGGTTAGAGAAAAAATAAAAGTGGTTTTAAACATCATTCATATGCATCTTTTTGGGATATGAGTTTCAAGAAAATTAAAAATGGTCGAGCGCATTCATCCGTTGAATCTGTATGGAATGACCCTGAAGGCTTCTCTGAAGCAAACATCAAGTTTCTCCAGTGTCATTGCTTTAGATTGGGGGTATTTATATAGCGACTCTAGGTAAAGCTAACATGGAAGCGAGATAATGCAGTGATTAAAATCTGCTTAGCATTCACAATGCTACCAGGGTAGGTTTGCCTCAACCATAGAAGTATTTTTATCGTTATCATCTATGGTCTGGGCTAAGTAAGGAGACAGTAAGGTAACATATGATCTGGGCTAAGTAAGGAGATAACGGATTGCATCACAAGCAACTTGTATGTTGTGAAATGTAAATCGGTTAGGAAAAACATAATACTTAAATGATTATAATTAAATTAACACACAAATGAATTCTAGGGAGGAACAAAGATAAAATTTTTTAGCTCTTGTTTTTTAGTATGGAGCTTTATGAAAAAACATAAGGTGAAGTGAAACACATTTCACTAAAAAGAATAAAGTAAAAAAAATTTGAAAAAAAAAAAAAAAAAAGAACCCACTTCAAAATTGCTCTAAAAAGGGAAAAATAATTTTATTCTTTAAACACCATTTCGGTGATGCTTTTAAACATAACTTTTGAAGTTGGCACAAAAGCTATTGATAAAATCATTCACAGCCATAACTCAACTACTAATATAAATTTAACCAGACCCACTTTCGTCACTACCGCACACGTTATGCATTGATGACAGCATATGTGAGTAACTATATAAAAGTTTCTTTCCTAACTTTGGATGATTTTCTGAAAAAATATGTGCAAAGCATGGTTACAATGGATTTTAGTTTTTGTTTTTGTGCCAACTTAAAAAATTATGTTTAAAAGTATTGTCAATGGTGTTTAAAGAATAAAATTATTTTTTCCTTTTCAAAGCAGTTTTGAAATCAGTTCTTTTTTTTTTGCAATTTTTTTATTATATTCATTTTATTTGTTTTTATAAAAAAGCTAAGAAGTTGCTGACCAAAAAAAACCCCTCCCATTCTCCCTTTTGGATAAGCTAATGTCTTGGAATAAAAGAAAAAAAAAATCCATAAATTACTTTTTGTTACCAATAAAGTGTATTAAAATAATGTATTAATTGTGAAATTTTTTAAAACTTTTTTTGCCTTTTTCAGTATACAAATCTGTATGCACAATAGTATTGTTTCCAAATTTTGATTATTTATGTTACAAACAGTTACGTATTTATTTATTTTGTTCAATTAGATATCAATCCCACTGAAAGCAATATGTCCATGAATACTGATCAAGATTCCAATATGGTTGAGGTAGGTCATTATTATGATAGATTAAAATTACATTAAAAGTTTTTTACTTTTAGTGTGAACTTTCCAAATTTTGTGTTGCTGTCTACCAACAAATGAATATATAGTTGGACCCCAATTTAGCAAATTCATCAGGACCGAAACTTTTACCTTGTTAAATCGAGGTTATTTGTAATATCAGGATGAGAAAAAAAAAACTTTTAAAAATTGCACTAATTAATATTTGAAAGCCCTGATAAGCAACTGCACAAAAATATCCATAATTAGGAAGTGTACACTTTTTATTTAGTATTGTGCGACTTATTACACACTTTAATTTGAAAATTTGCTTACGCCTTGATACTTGACTCAAAATAGTTCTCATTCGACTTTATGGCGAGAAGAAAATACTGTGTCATTTACAGCCTGCTGCATGAGATATGTTTTTAGTTTCCATTCAATGTAAAGCATTAGAAAAAGTAAGTTTTAATGAGAGTTTCATTATTGCTTTCTGCAACAGATTGGCTATTCATTGGTTGCCCACTCGCCCCTCAAACATCTGATTCCACAAAAAGTCTTTTTCTGCTTCACACAAGATGGATGTATCATTTGGAAAACAATCCAATATTTCCTAACTCATTTTAATAATACAGTAGAAGACCGTTATAACGCACACCTTGGGACCACAGCTTTTGTGTTATACAGGATTTTGCGTTATATAGATCATTTCAAAAATTTTGAAACTAAGATTCAGAATATATCTATATATTAGCACTTCAGAATGAGTTTTATCTGCAATGAATATTAAAGCACCAATACTACAATTAGTTATTCCCAAATAAATATGTTTCACAATCAAAAGAAAGTGAATTATCCTGCACTTCTGCTAGCTTCATGGTTTGCACAACAGCTGCATTTTCAAGAGCCATCTGGTATTTTCTGTTTATTATTATTACTAATTCTAAATTTAAAAGCTTTGAATTAAGATGGAAAGATAGAAAACTTTCAAAATTTAATTTGCCTAACAATTTTTATTTTTGCAAAGCAAAACACAGAGATTTTTTAAGTTTCAAAACCTATTGTTTATTTCTTAAAAGTTGTGCGGTTTTTAGAGAATTGCTTTATATAGGTCGGCGTTATAACGGTCTTGTACTGTAATAAAATTTTTTTAAAAAATCGGCTGTTCTTTAAAAAGGGGTTCATTAAATCAGGGTCCGACTGTATGTTTACATTTGATAAAATAGGTGTTCACAACCCTAATTTCTTTTGCAAATTACCAAGCAGGTTTCTTTTATTTTTGATGCTTACTCCATGCTTATCATTCAGTTTGTTCCCATCAAACAGTTGGTAAAATTAGCCGGCTTCAAGTTCACTAAATGGATGAGGAGGGCGGGAGGGGGGGGGGGGGAGAAATCATTTAATTACGCTCTCAAAAAATAAATTTGTGACTTTGAGTGCAGAAAAGCCAAAACACAATTGGTAATTTGTGCTATGCCAAACCAAACCTAGATGCAGCATTAATGAACTATTTTTTGAAAAAAATATTACAGTGAAGCACCGGTTATACGTTTTTGAAGGGACCGTATGAAAAAAGCGATTAAATGTAAAAAACGTATAATAGGTCTACATTAATGTGTATTAGACTATGCAGGGACCAATTTAAAAAATGTGTAATTGATAAAAATATATAAAAGAGAAACGTATAAACGGTGCTTCACTGTACTTACACTAATTAATGTATTTAGGAATGTAAGCTTCAACAAATTAAAAGAATATATTTATCTCTGTGAGTATACTATTTCAAAAAAGTGACTGCTGATATTAGGGCTGAGTGATGATGCTTTGTGAAACATTGGTGTAGATCTCACATCATCAAACAGGTATAAAATTCTTCTGTAAGCTGAAGCATGAATGCCTCATTGACCATAAACCAAAATACTGATGTAGGGGACATCAGTCCATGTTCTCATTGCCTTTGTAATCTTTATCGCGTTGATCTTGAATTGGCCATGAGCCAAATCCCCATTAAAAGTCAGCCAGGTACTACATGACATGGCCGTAACCAAACTTTTGTTTCGGGGAGGGTTTTACAGACACATTTCTCGTGAAATCTCGTATATTATATTTGCTTTTGTAACAATAACTTATTCAAATCAGGGGATGGTACTTTAAGGGCATTAATATGACCTTATGAACACATATAACCAGGGTTCGCCGATATATATCGGTCGACATATATCATGATATATATCCGATATTTATTTTGAAAATATCATGATATTTTGATATTTATTTTTCCAACTACGGTATTTTCAATATGAAAATTTGATTAATCATTGTTATATTGTTCATTTGTTGTTAAAAATAACCAAGAAGTTATATACTATATTTTTATGATGTATTAATACATCATTAATATAACAAAGTAATATAATATTCCTTTTCATTTTACATTCATAAAATTATTTGTAACAATTTTGATTTATATTGAAAGTTCCTCATTAAGTATTAAACATTGGTCAGGTCTTGCTATGCATCAACTACTGCATATTTTTTTACTTCTGGATAATAAAACTATAAAAGCAGTTAACAGAAGAAAAATGAGTAAAACAGCTGATGCTAAATTAACTCCATTAAAATTGATAAAAATGTAAAATAAATTATGAGGTATAATTATAAAAAAATAATCATAATTTTGAATCGACATGTAGTAATAACAATATAAGAAAAGAAAGTGATTTGAGGATGCATTTACTATTTTGAAGACTTCAGTTTGTGCTGATTGAAAATATCAGATACATATCAAAATATCCGATATAAATCAAAATATCGGGTATTTTCGAACCCTGCATATAACAGGTGACGTATCTATTAAATGTAGATAAAAAAATTATGTAAGCATGCATAACTTCACTCTTATTAACTATTTGATGCCTTTTTAATAACTAGTCTATTTCTTGCACTCGTATTTTTGACACTTAAAAATATGTATTTTAAACTTATAGAGTTGTCACTTTTAAATGTAAAGAATTTTGATGTTTTTTTTTACAGCTTCACTCACGATCTGAAGTATTGTTTTGTAAGAAATGAAGATCACCATAGGCACATTTAGGGCTCACCATACGCAGATTTAGGGCTGAGTTCTTGGGGGGACAGACTTTTTTTTGAGCAAGATTAGTTGTAATTCATACTTACCTGCTCATTTTTGTATGATTTTTTGTAATTTTTAAAAAACTCGTCAGTTTTTACAATTTTATAAAGATTTTTTACAGTTCTACTAATCTGTGTAGGCTTTTAGAGCTTTTTATCAGATTACAGTAATTTTTCCGAAATTTATGATGCCTAAATCATCACGAAACTAGTGATTTTCATCAAATTTCTGCAAATTTTCCCAAAACTTTTGATGACTGAATTATTTATATTTCAATAATGACATTGACTGACTTATTTAGACTCAAATGATAATTGATAATAAGTAAAAACATTCCCTAACAGTGGTGTACATGTGTTTCCTTTTGAAAAAAAAAGGAGATGTGAGGGAGGGTGCAAGATGGCCAAGCTTAGCCCTCCTTCTCCATTTTTTTTTTCTTCATAATTTGAATATTTTGGAGGTGGAGGCAACAGTGCCAGATCTTGAATTTTTCTGAAGTGTGGCAAAGACTTGATACTGTCATCCTATTCATGATTCCTTATAGAGTTTTCTTTCTTACTTTATTTATTTTTATACGTGGAAATGGGAGTAATTCATAAAAACTAGGATAAGATTAATACTGAAAAATTTTTCATGTGCAACTTATTATTTTGAAGCAAAATGAATAATAAAAGTTACTAGTCTTAAAACATCAATTTTAAAATATCTCTGGTTACGTCAGAGGATGGAGGTAGGAGAGCATCGGTTGAAATCCTCTGGAAATTTTTTGAAATTGAAGTTGTAAAAAACAGTTTTTTTAGTCAATCTTTCGGGATATTAGGAGAAGAAAATATATGTATGGAGGAAGGGGATTGCCTGGCAGAAATATTCAAAATTAAGGTATAATACTGTAATTTTTGGTATATGTAGAGAGTAGAGGAAATTTGGGTTTTCTCCGGAACTTGTTCAAGAAGTTACGCTATTTTTGATGACATTAGGGAATCGGGGTTCCTCTGGGAAGCTTACTGACACTATTCTAAATAAGCAATTTATTTAAGCTATCTTTTGTGACGTAAAGGGAATTGGGAGGACGAGGTATCTCCCCCGAAATATACTGAAGCACAACTCAGGATATGTTTGTTAATTAAAGAGGAAGGAGAAGAGGTTCCCTCTTTTTTTTTTTTAACTTTAAGTCAATTTTAGGCTATCTTTGAGAAGGAACATTTCGGAGATCCTGCTTTAAAAGGATTTTTAAATTAAAAAACATAAATTCAGGTTATCTGTGGAGATGTTAAGTGGTGAAGGGCGGTTAGGGCCATCCGAAAATTTTAAAAATTAAAATGTTAAAGGCGTTATTTCTGACTATCTTTGGTAGTAAGGTTATGGAAAGGGTGGTGGTTTGGGGACTCTCCTCCGGTATTGTTTCGAAATTGATGTCCCAAAAACGAATTCAGGCGTATTTAGATCATTAATTTCCCATTATTACTTCAACTGTATGATTAAACCTTTTTTTTAATTTCTTGCTTGGGAGGAGAGTTAGGGGGAGACTGGGGTAGTGGCAGACACCTAAAGATAAATTAATATAAAAATTTACTTTGTGATAAACTTGAAACGCAATCATGCAAAATTGCTTACATATTTTTTTTTTCCTATTACAGACTCAAATTGGGCCTTAATTAATCTTACCTATTGGAAAAATAAAAAATATTGGAAGATCAGCTTTGATCGGTATTACCCCTACCCTGGGGTAGTGGCAGTCAGTAATTTCATTTACTACTTAATGGTTGTAAAATAAGAAATATGAGGATTTTGTGTGTGTATATTATTACATATATGTTACAAATGGGAAGGGGGCGCAGAAGGTTTTGGTGCTCATAAGGGGGTCAAAAGTCAAGAAAGATTGAGAAATCCTGGTTTATCCTATATTTTCATTTATATACTTGTCCTAATGGTTTTCTCTTCAATACAGTAATTTTAGCACCCTCTTGACAGCTTTGCTATTTGCATTTTATGTACGGTGTTTTTTTTTTTTTTCTGCCATCAGAAAAGGGCCTTTAATATTTCTCTTCATTTTCACTTCTGGTATATTCAAAAGAGAGAAAAAGAAAGAAAATCATTATTTTTTGTTTTAAGATTTTGTAAGATGTTTTGTTACTATTTAAAGTACTCCCAAAATTGGGGGGGGGGGGATTGCCCACTATTCCTCTCCCTTAAATCTGCCCGTGAAGATTACAATAACTACCACAAAAAATAAATTCTGCAGCACTGCATTTACACAATTTGTGAATAATAATAATTTTATTTTTTAAAAGAAATTGAAAAAAAGAAAAAAAATAAGTAAGTAAAGAATGCAACAGTAATAATAAGTTTTAAAGTTAAAAAAATATATATAGTAAAAAGCATATTTTGAAATAGTTTTGAAAAATTTTGGAAGGGGTTTCAACCCTAAAATCCCACCTCTTAAATACGATCATTTGTTGATGCCTCAAATTTCATTTGGTTATAATCCACTTGAGTGGTAGAAAATCTATCATGGATCATTTCCATTTCTGCAAATTTGAGCCATAAATTACCTTTGTTCTCAAGCATCAAGTGTTACCTTCCGCAATAGGTTTTAATATCTTATAAAATTTTATGAGATAACTTTGAAATCTTGCAACAAACATGTCCCTCCCCCCTTCTGTATGTGCTCCAGGGAGATAGACATAAAACTTCCTTTTAAATGCTTTGACTGTATCCTAATTTTTTATCAAAGTACTAGTCTCACACTTGGTAATTAATTTCTTAAAGTTAAATTTTCTAATCTATTGCCTAAATGGGAAAAATTCTTACCCTCCTTAAAATTGTACATTATTTGAAAAAACTCACCCCCCCTTTTCAAATTGAAGTTTAAATTTCAATTGCTTATTCAATTAGAACCTTACTAGCATTTTGAATTGCTCAAAAATCCTTTGCTAAACTCAATTTATGCTTGAAGTTCTTCATGCTCATTAGCTTCTTTACAGAAAAAAAAAAGCCAGATTGCCCGGCTTTTACTAAAAAAGACTGTTTTTTTTTTGGCCTTTTTAATTATATACTTTGCTATTTATACCAATGACCTCTACACATTTTAATAAGTTTACTAATGGTCAATTTAAGTAATAAAACTACCTTTGTTGAAAACAAAATGATAAAAGCAAGAAAAACTTCAAATCATTTCAAACATCTGACAAAATCCTTACACTTTTAGCTGGGGAGCTAACCGATGGAAAACTGCAAATTATGATAAGAAGATACCACTTGGTAGGAATGTTGTTTATGACTATAAAATGAAATTAAGACCCAGAGGCATTTTCAAAAACCGTTTAAATCCAAGATGGCGGCGTTTTTCAAAATGGCTACCCATATTAGAGTTTTTTTAATATATGTCGTACAAAAAAGGTTTTTGTATCGAATTATAGGTTTTTCAGGTCACAGATTTCATTTTTTATGTTGAAAATAAGCTAAATCTTTATTTTGGTTCTTTTTTTTTTTAGTATAATTTTATTACTTACAAAAGAGATTACGTGCTTTTCAAAGTACCAATATAAAAATAGGGAAAATATTAAATGAAAATATGTACCAAAATATTAGTACTATATCGTTAGTCAAACACTGCTTCATTCTTCGCATTAATTTTTGCATAGTAGTGTGCAGGACAGACCAGCACTTCTGCAGCTACACTTGTTTTTGCAGATTTTGCAGGTGCACTTAATGAACTCAGTGCACGAATCAGAAATTTTCAGTAACTCTGACCATTTCAGCTGCCATCCAACCCTATTCACTTGGAGATGGTGCACGTATAATATGTTAATGAGCTTGTCCCAAAATGTGTTCAGCCTGGAAAGAAAGCACTACGCAATACTTTGTTGGTGGCAAACTTTCAAGTGGCCGATTTTTTTATCATATTCAACTCTTTCCTTGCTTTATTTACAATTACGCTATTACTAGTGGAACAGTACAGTAGTACTACTACGTACCTTTCAGATTGCGAACTAAATAAAAGCGCCACAGTTGCTTCTTTGAATATCATCCATGCCTTTCAAGTTGATTTTTTGAACTTCCCAGTAAAGCTAGGAATGCTGTCACAAAACATACGAAGGCATGAAATCCGGGTACAGCTTTTCTTTTCCTTTTCTTTTTCAATAGCTTCATATATGGCATGAACTGTAATGCATTTGCTGTTGTTTCTTGTTACAAAAGCAATCCAATGTTTTTCCAGACTTAATGTCGACAAGGAAAAAAGTAAGATATTGCAAAAACTAACACATCTGCATCAACAAAGCACACGACAATATTCCTGAAACGGTTTTCTACCATGTCTTGAAGATGCACTATCATTCTTGAGCTTGTTTCTTCTGGGTCAGGGCAAGTAACATCAATGGAGGAAGTTTTTGCAGTACTATTTCTTTTAATGTCTTCATCGAAAGTCGTTGTACATTTGTTATGGTACTTACAGCTAACGTACCTAACAGCAGTGGTGACGGTTGAGGCTTATAAGTGGAGTAGGGGGGGGGCAAAAAAAAACACTAAAAGCCATGTGATTTTCAGCGGCAGCAAAAGATTTAAAAAAAAATGTATATGAAAAGGAATTGACATCACTGTGCACAATAATACTGCTATCGATTACGATAAGGTTCTGGTCATTTTCCAAAAATGGATTTCCAAGTTCCTTGAAAGTGCTATAAAGAGCTCGAACCTTAGTAAAATATTTAATTTTAAATGAGTGGTACTGTTCAAGATGGAGTCAACTATTTTCTTCGTGTTTTAGCTTAATATCACACTTAAACTCTTCTATTATTAATCGACTTATTTGTGGTCAAGGAACCATCCAACGCCTAAGTGCTGATGGATCCTGTGTCAATCCTATTGCACCGCCATTTCCTTTTACTATTGCATTATTTTGTTGGTGTGCTTGGTCAATACTGATTTTTGAGAATAATCTATTAGATTTTCTTATCTTAAACTCCCGAAATAAATGATCGATGTAGCTCTGATGGTAGTTCAATCTCTGCATCATAAAGATGTTTTTAGATGGATTGAAAACGGACGTGCGTAATTTAAAGCCACGAACCTCTAAAACATTTGTTGATTACTATGAAAACATATTTAAACTTTACGTTTGTAAAGATATTGAGACTTTCCAATGCCAGAGAATTGGTTTTATTTGGGGCATATATGTTACACCAACGATTAACGGTCATGCTTTCACATGGTACTTTACCTAAAAATTGGCCAGGATTTTTAAGAAATTCAAATAACAAAGAAGGGTTCTTTGCTCTGTTAGGTACGTTTAGCTGTAAGTACCATAAAAAATGTGCAGGTTGTAACGACTATAGGTGACGACATTACAGGAAATAGTACTGCAAAAACTTCCCTTTGGATTGCTTTTGGAACAGGAATCAACAGTAAATCCATTACAGTGCTTGCCATATATGAAGCTATTGGAAAAGAAAGGCTTTACCAGGATTTCATGCTTTCATAGGTTTTGTGACAACATTCCTAGATTCACTGAGAAGTCCATAAAATCCACTTGAGAGGCAGGGTGATAATTAAAGAAGAAACTGGCTTTTATTTATTTCACAACCTCAAAGTTCTATACCGAGCAATATTTTTGACATTTTTGAAAGGTAAATTGTAGTACTACTGTACTTTTCCACTAGTAATAGCGACACTCTAAATGATGCAAGGAAAAAATGGTTTATGACAAAAAAAAAAAACAGGCCACTTGAAAGTTTGCCAGCAACAAGTATTGCATAGCGCTTTCAAGGCTGGACACATTTGGGAACAAGATCACAAACATATCATATGTGCACCATCTCCAAGTGAATAAGGTTGGATGGCAGCTGAAATGGTCTGAGTTACCGGATATTTCTGATTCGTGCACTGAGCTCAAAAAGTGCACCTGTAAAATCGGCAAGAACAAGTGTAGCTGCAGAAGTGTTGGTCTGTCCTGCACACTATTATGCAAAAATTTATGCGAAGATTGAAGCACTGTTTGACTAACAACGTAGTACTAATACTTTTGTACATATTTGCATTTAATATTTTTCCTGTTTTTATATTGGTACTTTGAGAAGCACGTAATCTCTTTTGTAAGTAATAAAATTATGTTTAAAAAAAAGCACCAAAGTGAACATTTAGCTTATTTTCAACATACAAAATGAAATCTGTGACCTGAAAAACCTATAATTCAATATAAAAACCTCTTTTGTACGACATATGTTAAAAAAACTCTAATATAGGTAGCCATTTTGAAAAACGCCGCCATCTTGGTTTTAAACGGTTTTTGAAAATGCCTCTGGGTCTTAATTTCATTTTATAGTCATAAACAACATTCCTACCAAATGGCATCTTCTTATCATAATTTGTAGTTTTCCATTGATTTTTGTCGTTTAGCTTCCCGGCTATTTTGTTCAAACATCTTCCATCTAGTTGTTTTTTACCAATCATGGTGCATATTTGTGTAAAACAACTAAATTCTGCATTCATTAAAAATCACAATTTAGATTTTTGCCGCTTTGATGAGCACCTTAATTTATATGAAAGTTATGATGAAAGTCAAAAGTAAGCAATGTGATAAAAACATCCCATTTCTCATTTAAAATTGATAATTTCTTTAAAGTGTGATAAAAGCTTGCAGTAAAGAGGTACGTTTGAAGAATTGTTTCTAGGATATTGTAGAAGGAAAATAATAAAATTATTTATTTACTAGACTAGGTTATTTAACAACTGGCAAATTTTTAGTCTTGTTTCACAGAATTTGTTGATACAGTAATAATTTCATTAATAACTTAAATATAAGTTTCATTTTGGTTAAAGTAAAAAAAAATGAAAAAAAAAGGATTTTTTTTGGGAGGGGGGGATAAATAAAATAAAATAAATGTTAAGTTCCCCTGGATTTAGGAAATTAATGTGTTTCTTTGTATGTGGTGGTGGTTTTACCTATTTTTGGTACATTTACATTGAGTACATCTCCCCCCCCCCGCCCCCAGAATGCATTTTGCATATTTTTCCTTTTGATCTTCAAATATAATATTTAAAATTTTTCTTATTTTTAAAATTTACATTGTTTTATTTTTTAAAAATTTTTTCAGGGAGATTATCCACAGAAAAGAAGAGGTGGCTGGCCTAAAGGTCGAAAAAGAAGGCGCGGACCAAGAGATATGAATGCTCCTAAGCAGCCGCTTACTGGTTATGTTCGCTATTTGAATGAAAATAGAGAAAAAGTGAGAGGTGAAAACCCTGGAGCCAGTTTTTCAGAAGTAACCAAAATTCTTGCTTGTGAATGGAGCAAGCTTCAGTCTCAAGAAAAGCAGGTTTGTGCTTCAATATTTTAATGAATATGTGCAGTTAAATAGCATAAAATTATGCTCTTACAAATAAATAATGTGATTTTTTGAAATTATTTTACCAAAAATATTATAACATGCTAATGACAAGTTATTTCTGTCCTGTCATGCTAATTATAGTTAAGATTTAAGTTTGACACAAGTAATGCTCTAATTACTCACATTTACGTTGCATGAGCTCATACAAAAGCAAATAGTTTGTCTTTTTTGCAACACATTTCAGGAAAACATGAAAAATATCTTAGAATACTTTCTTAGGGAGAGGGGGAATCTATCTCTTCTATTCTCTCCTTCCTCTCTTATTGTTCCCTTCCTATTAAGATATTCCTGATGCTATTTGTGCACTCTTAGCTCTTATGAAAGTTTTAATCAGCATAAAGGTACTTTTATTTGCAGTTATAAACAAAAGTTAAAAACAAAAATGTCAATTTTTAAGTTTTAATGTACTGAATTTCATTCCCCCCCCTTATGCATGTATTTAGATTGTTCTATTAAGGATAATTTTGCAGTAATTAAGAATTTTTCTCGTTTTGGAATTTTTTTTTTTTCTTTTTCTCTTTTAGTTTCTATTTTTTGAATATCATACTTTCTTAGATTCTCACAATTCTACTATAAATAATTTAAATTCAATCCATAATTTGATACAATTTTTTTTAACCATTTAGTCATTAAATATTTTCTGTTTTTAATTATTGGGTTGTTCGGAAAGTAATTTCGTTTTTTCCCGTCAGAGGACTTAATTATGTTTTTTCGAAACCAACTTCACACTTAAGCCGCATAACCATTATATGTCTTGAGAGCTGATATTGCAAGGCTTGTGTGTGAAAAAGTTCTATTAATTCTACGCAGTAGTTTTTGGTTGGTGCCCTTTTAAATATGGAGAGCAATAAGCAGCATTTTCGTCATATTTTACTTTTTTACTTCAGAAAAGGTAAAAATGCTGTCCAAGCGAGAAAAAAATTGACGGATGTGTATGGAGAAGGCGTGTTAACAGTACGCCAGTGCCAGAACTGGTTTGCAAAATTGCGATCCGGCAATTTTGATGTCGAAGATGCACCACGGTCTGGAAGGCCGGTCGAAGCTGACAAAGATGCGATAAAGGCATTAGTTGATGCAAATCGGCGAATAACCACACGAGAGATCGGTGAGAGATTAAATTTGTCGAATTCGACTGTTTATGGCCATTTGAAAGGCATGGGCTTAACCTCGAAGCTCGATGTGTGGGTGCCCCATGTCCTTACGGAGCGAAATTTGTGTCGTCGCGTTGACGCGTGTGATTCGCTCCTCAAACATCAAGAAAATGATCCATTTTTGAAGCGGATTATTACTGGGGACGAAAAATGGGTTGTATACAACAATGTTAAACGCAAGAGGTCATGGAGCAGAAAAGATGAACCGGCTCAAAGCGTGTCAAAAGCCAACATTCACCAAAAAAAGGTGATGCTCTCCGTTTGGTGGGATGTCAAAGGAATCGTTTTTTTTTTTTTTTTTTTTGAGCTTTTGCCGGACAATACAACGATTAATTCAGAAGTCTATTGTCATCAGCTGGACAAATTGAATGATTCACTTAAAGAGAAGAGGCCCGAATTAATCAACAGGAAGGGTGTAGTGTTCCACCAGGATAATGCGAGACCTCACTCAAGTTTGGTCACTCGCCAAAAACTTTTACAGCTTGAATGGGACGTACTGCAACATCCGCCATATTCTCCAGATCTGGCACCTTCCGACTACTATTTGTTCCGGTCCCTGCAAAATTTTTTGGATGGCAAAACCTTTACCTTAAATGAAGATGTCAAAAACCACCTGAACCAGTTTTTTGCCAGCAAGGACCAAAACTTTTATGAGAGGGGAATTATGTTACTGCCAGAAAGATGGCAAAAAGTGTTGGACCAGAATGGCCAATATATAATTTAACAAAATATTTATTCATTATACGAAAACTGTCTTTCATGTTCCCCAAAAAAAACGAAATGACTTTCCGAACAACCCAATATAACCCTTCCTGCTCTGTTTCTTAATGAGATTTTCACAAATGCCTAGCTCTAGCATTTCGAACAGGAAGGTCTAAATCAGTTTTTCATAAACTTTCTCTCATCTACTGAAATCCCCTTCATCCCCTGAAAGAATTTTACCTAAGCCATCAACCACCTGCTAAAACTGCACTAAATTAAAAAAAAAAAAAAAACCCTGACTCTCTTCCTCCAATCAACTCTTATTTGAATTCTGAAACTTTGAATTCAAATTATGTTTTTCGCAATCACGAGTGGCGAAAAGACCCTGCTCATTAGAGCTATTGTTTCAAGAAATGGCTCCCCTCCCCAAGCATGTCCCTCCTCCTGGGCGGTTATGTGTGTATAGTTGTGTGTGTGCAGGCTTAAGTGTGTGCACGTAGGCCTGTGTATGTGTGTAAAGGCGTGCGCATGTTGGCGAGGGTGTATAAGCATGCGTGTGTAGGATATGGACGCCCCCACCCAGCAGAAGTGGATTCCGGGGGACAGTGCTCAGGACCAGAGCAGCCGCGCCGGTAGGTGGTGATGCTGCTGGTCCAAGCTGAAAAAGGAACCACAACGTCAAGGACTGTCAAATGAGAACAATAAGCAATCGTGATTGCTCAAAAAAAAAAAAACTTTTTTTTTTGTTTTGGTAATGAGTAATGGACAGTCTGATTTCACTCAGATGAACAATGTAAAGTGCAAACTTGAATAATTTGAAGCTGGAGGTTCCAGCAAAAAATATGATGAAAACTTTTAAGTTAAAAAAGTAACATTGCTTTCATAGGGAGGTTAAGAGACTAGAAAATATCTCCTAATTATCTACAAATTTGAATTAGAGGCATTTGAGTTATTCACGTTGCACTGTGTAAGAAAGTAAGATGCCACCCGAGTAAGCAACTTTCAAACAGAAGAAAATTTCATAACATATAGTATAAAATGAACTACACACAATATTGCAAAATTATAATTAATTGTTAAATTTAAAAAAGTAATAAAAATTTATTGTATTAAAATTAATTATAATTAAGAAATAGCAAATGCTTTCAATGAGAGTTGAGCTTGATCTTAAGCTCTTAATTAAGGTAGGATTAAGAGCTTAACATCAAGTTTAACATCTTATACTCATATTCCTCTACATGTGATAAACTTCAATTAATGCTGATGAAAGAACTAATAGGTAACAAAAGCATTGGCATTACGTAGTGTGGTCACTAAGGATACTGTGGAATCATACATTGAAAGTAAAATATCAAACCCTTAGTATGAATTCAACAAAAATGCTTTTTAGATTTATTAACTTTTCACGCCATATAGCTTAAAAATGCTTCTTTTATATTTGCTTATAAACTTTCCACAACCCTCTCTTTCTAAATGTAATATGTATTGCTTGAATTGCATTGCAATGGTATCTCTAATTCTAAAGTTCTGCACATAGTTATGAACTGTAAAAACGTTATGATGAATATTAAGGCCTAAAAGTAATACAATTGTGTGTCAGGTATTATACTTAACAATTTGTTTTTGTGTTTAGGACTTCAATGTATTTGTTAAAAATTTCATATGGTTTAACAAATGTACCTGGAAAATCACTTATTTATAAAATAACCGTAAGTTAAAATTGTCTGGACGGATTCTGACCAATTGACTACTGTTTTCATTTTCCAGTCATTAAATTTCGGAAATTATTCTAATTTTCTTCCTCAAAATGGTTTTATATTTTTAGAATTTAATTATTTTTTAGTGTCATCATGAAGTTTCAATACAAAATTCAATTTGTTTTGGTAAATGATACTAATTTAAATCCCAGCAGTTCTAATTTTATTATTACTATTTTTTTCCACCCCAACAGAAATATTTAGAAGAAGCTGAAAAAGATAAGGAACGGTACATGAAAGAGTTAGAGCAGTACCAGCAAACAGAAGCGTACAAAATATTTAAAAAACAACAAGAAAAAAAACGAAAAGGTTTGAATCTTGTTTATTAGAATAATTTCAAAATGTATTTTAAACTTTTGCTTTTTTTTATGATTTCATTTAATCAATTTAATGATTCACATTTTGAATATGTCTTAGAATATGAAGATGGAGATGGATCATACTACACATCTTCAGCAGTTGATGTAAGTTCACAATCTATGTCTTATTAGTTTTCTGAAATCTGCAGTGATATTGAATTTTGGCAAACCATTCAGAAAATAAATGAATAAAATTTTGGGAATATATAGCTTTTCAATTAAGTAATCTCTCCCTTATGCGTCAGGTTTTTATGCTCTCAGTTTTACATCACTTATCATAAGTTCAACCTAAACTACCATATTTTCCTACTATCCACAGCAGCATATATTCCATAAGCCTTAAAATTGACCTGAAGAAAAAAAATCTTTGTATAATCCGTGGATAATATGATGTCAAAGAACAAAATTGTTTTGATTTAACATACAATTTTAGCAGCTAATTTAAAAACATGAAGTATTAATTTTTGAGGTATAATCAAAATTAGTCTAAAAATAATTGCAGTATAATCTCGATTTAACATTTGTCAAAGAACAGGGAAAAGTTATCATTAAACCGAGGAGCATAGAGAGCATAGACTTTAAACCCAGACCAGTGAAGTGTAGTATCTTAAATTAAGGAAATTGCTAAATCAAAGTTATACTGTATTAGTTGCTAGAAATCGTGATTGTAATAGGCTTATTACTTAAAGACAAAGGAACAAACAGTCTAGTTCAAATGTAGACTGCTTCTTTCATGACTGTACCATTGTTTATTTTATGCAGCTTGAATCGTGCAAGAGGAAAATTGAAGCTATGTAAAATAAACAACCCTACAGTTTACAAAATGATATCCATTGGTGAATCTTGCTATAAATTAAGGTTCAATGCGTTGTCATTGAGAAAAGAAAAAGCACAGATAATCCACGAAAAAGTATAATCCTCACCTCATTAGTTTTACATCTTTTAAACAGATAGTACTCAGGAAAATACTGCATCTAACAATTAATGATATGTAACTTTGATTTATGTGTCAATTTCATAGGTATTTCTCAATTTTGAAAATATCACGCTACTTTTTTCCCTTTATTCTTTGCAAGTCTTTTTTTTTTTTTTTCAAAAATAATCTTAGACAGAGTATTGATGTTTCTGTTGTAATGCATTAACATTTAAAGAAGCTTCAAAATATTGTTCCAAATAGTGTAGAGGAACAATAACAGTCCTCTTTTTTTGAAGCTCTTCCAAAAGGTTGTAAAGCTGGTGTTTGAATTTCATTGTATTTTAACTTGATTTCTTCATTGAAAAATTAATTCGTTAAAATGAAGTTGAAATAATTTTTGCATTTGTCTTGCTATTTATTCACTTTTAAACTTAATTTAATCTAAGACAAAGTTAAACTTTGTTTATGTCTTTCTAACATTTGCCTTTTTAATTTTTTTATTATGCTGACTTACAAATGAGACTGTTGTACATTCTTTATTCAAAAACACACCATCAGTTAAAAACTTTCTGGGGGAGGGGGGGGGGTGCATACTCCATGCAAATTTTATTGGAAATCAACAAAAACCAGGCCTTTTTATGTTTCAAAACATTAATTTTTCAAAGCTGGGAGGACGGGACAGCTCTTGAATGAGGAGCATGTTTAAAAAGGAAAGAAAGTGATTTCTTTATTTTTTTGTATCAAACTGTAAAGCACAGCTTTGTGAAAAGTTAATTTTTGTTTATAAGGGTTTAACCACTTCAATTCGAGCGCAAGCTCAATTCGAGTATGAGAAAGAGCAGTGTCTTAGAAGAAAAGTGTAAATTAAAAACTAATGTTCTATTTTGATTCAATGCTTCTTTTGCTCTAAGTCAGTTCAGGTATCCCAAATTTCTTTGTTGGAACTGAACTTTTGTGATCTAGACAAGATATTCAAAAGTTAGTGTAAAGTGGATTCTAAATGGTGTATATCCTTCATTATTAAAGTTTTCTAGTTAATATTGAATTATGTCTGAGACGAAATGAAGTAAGAAACGGGGGGGGGGGGGGGGGGTTCTAAATATTGAAGTATTAAAAACAAAAATAAATATTACATTTGCTTAAAGTTACTGAAATTGTTGCTTAAATTAGTTACAAAAAGTAATTACCTTTTTGTGTATTTTGTTTTTTCTTCTAAATAATAGCAAATGCATGAATCTCATCACGATGGTGAAGCACCTGGGTTTGACATCCCTATTTTCACTGAGGAGTTTTTGGATCACAATAAAGGTATTAGTAAGAAAATATTTCAAACAAACTTTTATTGCTAAACCACACTACAAACCCTTATAGGTTTTAAGACTTTTTTTCTCATCTAATATTCTTTTTATATGGAAAAGGGGGGGTCCAAAATGTATTTGTGGGGATAGCAAATTTTATATTTTTAGTTTTTGTGAACAGAAGAAGTTCTATATCACACCTAAAAGTAAAATTAAGAAAAGAAATAAGTTTGAATCATTCAAAATTACATTTAAAAAATCTTTACTAAACTCTTTAGGAATTTCTCTGAATCAACTGTTCCTATGTTTTCTTGTAAAAAATTTTAAAACTTTCTCTTCGACAGAATGAATAGTTTGAATTGTTGCAACCAAAGTACAGCTTGTCTTCAAACAGGATGGTGGCCAAGAAGTATGATCTATTGAATGTAATTTACAAGAAAAAAAATTCAAGTACCTGATTGTTGTTGTAAGATAGAGAAACTGTCCCCTATCTTTAAGGTTGGATGCGACTCCCTACAGAGTAACAAAACTCTGCAAATGTACTATCGATAAACATTTCTTGCCACAGATTTTTCGGCATGCTTTTGTCGGTCAAATCGAAGTGCTGATTTCTGATTTTAGTTCAGGAATGGATGCTGGAAGTGGCTGAGTGTAAATTCATTTGGTGTCCAGTCAAAAAATCATGACCCCAAATGGGTGGCGTAATTTTAACTGAATACCAAGTGAGGTTACACTGAGCCTATACCTGTATTCATTCCGTAACTAAAATTAAGAATCAATTTGTTTGATCCACAGAAACATGCTGACAACTCTGTGGCAAAAACTAATTCACCAATGGATGGGATATTTACGGATCAATGAAAGAAAGTTATATTGAACATTTGTGATAATGATAAACTTGGAACTGTTTCTCTGTCTTCCAACAATATTTATTGTCATTGTTTTCCTGTAAATTATGTTCAAGAAATCATCCTTTTTAACCTACTTTCTTAGATACCCTGTATAATGTAGTTATGTACTTTATTACCTTCGAGTTATTTAGTTCTGTTCCTAAAATATTCTAATTTTGATTTTTTTATTGGATGCATTTTGTTTTTACTTTTTGACAATAACTTTTGTGTTTGAATTATCTTATTTTAATATTAACATTTAAGTTTTAACCAAACTTCATTAATAATTCTACTTGGTTACTTTACAGTATCCATGGAGTAAACATCATAGATATGCATTTACTAAGAAATGTGTGTGATTTTGTTTATCTTTATTTTCAAGAAAATATATTTCATTTGTTATAGGAAAGTATGCCATATAATTTCAGATAGTTCCAATCCAGCATACAACCTGCAGTTTTATTTTAAGGAGTAAGTTTGGGAAAAAAGAGTAATCATTAATTATAGCAAGAAATTTATTCAATTTTCTGCATGATGGATGCATAAGACCTTTAAAAAAGAAAATAAAATCCATAAAAACATTTTAGTTCAATACAAGCAATTGCATATCATTACAATTACAGTGAAGCACCGTTTATACGTTTCTCTTTTATACATTTTTACCAATTACTCGGTTTTTTAAATTGGTCCCTGCAGAGTCGAATACACATTAACGTAGACCTATTATATATTTTTTCATTATACGCTTTTTTCATACGGTTCTTTCAAAAACGTATAAACGATGCTTCACTGTAATTACATTGCAATAAATGGAATTTTTATTATAATTGGAAACAAAACTGGTTTTTAAGGGTCATGGACAAATGTAGCTTAAGCTTTTTTTGTCTTGGCAAACTGCCTGCATAATAATTGTTTGGAGCTTGAAAATTTTGCACTGTGACTTTGATATGTATTCAAAAGATTAATATAATAGTACAGTATTAAACACATGAGGCAGTTAGAAGCAAAGGAATGTAAGTGACCTTTTTTAAGTTTTAATTACAATGCGCGCTAAGTTCAAACCCTTGGTGAATTTTCATTGAAAAGCTTTTTGAAATCATGCTGTATAGCAGCACCTACCAGGGCTAATATTTCTTGCCATAAGAAAGGTTATAATTTCTTCTACCATTTGTATCAGTTACCCCCAAATTTTTAGTTTTGGCACTTACACCCCTTTGCTTCTAGATGCTTTATATGGTTCTGTACTTCTGAAATTAAACATAATTTTTTTATTTTTTCAAACTCTTCTGTGAAAATCATGAAATTAATTTTTGTCTTTAAAATTATTTTCTTTAGCACGAGAAGCCGAACTACGTCAACTCAGAAAGTCAAATACTGAGTATGAAGAACAGAATGCAATCCTAACAAAACATATTGAAAATATGAAATCAGCTGTGGAGAAGCTTGAAGTGGAGAATTCTCAGCAGCGTAGCAATAATATTGCAATGCAGCAGCATTTGGAAGCTTTGCGCAACATGTTATTAGATAATTTTTCCGATTTTCCTTTGCCAAGTAAGTATAACTTCTGGCAAATTGTTTGATAATTCTATATTAATAGTATGTTTTTGGAGTCTTGTTAGTATTATCCTGTTACTTTTGTTGCACATTCAGATTAGTATTAAACACTTAATAGTAGATTCCCTCCCAAACTAGCAGCAAAATTATCTATACATTCATTTTTTTTTTTTAAATCTTTCTGTGAAAGATATGATTTTTCTTAAATTTTTTCCATTTTGATGTCCAAGCAATTAGAGTTGAATCATTAAAAAATTTTGTTTGTTTCATTTTCTTTTTCTGCATATTACTTTTACTATCTTAACTCACTAGACAAAAAAAAAAAAATCAAAATGTTTGATGTATAGCTGTAAGTTGAGTACTCTCCAGATTTATTTTTTCGATATCAATTACATCTTATATATTATGCAAAAAGTAAAATATTGAGTAATTTGGTTACATAAAAACTATTTTTCTTGGGTTAAAATGAGGGTTCATTGATTTCAAACAGCTTAATTTAAATCACAATTTGGATCAAGTGATTTTTTTAAATTAATTGATTACAATCATTTAAAGATGGTTTAAAAAATGATTTTTCAAGTTTTAGAATTTATTGCTTTAAATTTAAAATATGTTGCATTTACAACCATAGCTTCAATCAACTAAGATCCTTCTCTGCCTATCCTGTGTGTATTATTTCAATGCTTTAGAGCAGCGGTTTCCAACCCGTGGTTCGCGAACCCTGAAGGTTCGCGAGAGGTTTTCAAGAGGTTCGCGAAAAAAATATTATAATGGTGGAGTTTTAACATGCCTGTTTCTGATGAAGATTCATGCTCAAGCGGTTTCAAATAAATTTTGCTCCTTTTTTATTCATTTGTCTCTCGCACATTCGACACTCTTAACTTGAAAATATTTGCTTACTTCCTGACATATGTTACATTTGAATAATTTTCTATGTCATTGCAAAGTGCCGGTTTTAGCGCTTTCTTTGACAATGATAGCCTTGAACCCATGCTGAAAAAGCTGTACTTATGAATACAATGTCCTCAAATGAAAAAATTTGAAAGAAAGCTTTCGTTTCCTCTGAGGTTTTTGATAGGAAAGACTGATTAAACTTGATGGAAACATTACATGTAGCAGTAGCATATATGAGCATCTAAAATATTTTGATGTTTAGTTTCTTTACCATTTGAATCCGACTAAGAGCTCTCACGGTCTCTCTTGTGTTGAGTTAAAAATGTATAGAAGTGAGATCATGCTGTTGTTTTTTGCTATTATTTTCACATTACACTGACTACAACTAACTTCAAGTTTTATTGTCGAGAAAGGGAAAGAATGGCTAGCAATCCAAGAATGCCGCAGGAAGTACGAAAAATTAAAACTTTCGTGGGTGAAAGTTTAGCAGTGTGAGATTTATACAGGAAAAAAAAATCAATGAAGTTTAACCATGCAACTTAATTTGCGCTATATGTAAATAAGGAATTTGTGAAATTTGTGTAGAAAATTTCTCTTGTAGTAAGTGAGCTTAAAAATATTTGTTTTGTTAAAAATTACATATTGTGTAAAAATTGGAGTAAATGCGTATATTGAAAATAGACGACGCTATTATTTTTCAATAGTATATGCATTTTACTTCTCAATTATAGTATAATTACAAGAGAAAATTCTTCAGTAATCAAACAATTAATGTATACAGTATAACTTTATCAAAGAGCAAGACTCATAGTTCTCTTCAAGGAGACTTAAACCTAGAGATCTTTCTCATTTTACTGTAAGAAAAAAAGTTCATTTATTTAATCTGAGAGTTCCCTGAAAGGTATTTTAGAGATCATTCTTATTTTTGGTGAATTCAATTTGTATTCATTTTTTAACGATCATTTTAGTTTGTATCAATATTTGTAAATATACTTTCCAATTGTGTTTTCGTTCTCGTAATAAACTATGCAGCAGCATCAAACTAAAAAAAAAAAAAGATGCATTTTTTTTTTTTTGCTTATTACTTAGTACCCAAGGGTTTCACCAACTTCTTTTGGAGTTTGAAAGGGGTTCCCAAGGGAAAAAAGGTTGGAAACTGCTGCTTTAGAGGCTAAATTATATTTTCAAAACCTAGTAATGTTGCCATTATTTTTCTTATTCTTCACAAATGAAGAACAGTTAAAAAAAGAAAAAATAAATCTGTATACACTAATATGGCCATGAAATTAAATTGTTCAATACAGAATTCCTCTGCTCAAAACATACGTATTATTGAAAACTATGAACTTTTAACTGGATTGATAAGCCCAAAAACCAATCACCTCTTGGGTTGACTGGTTTTGGGGTTCATCAATTCAATTTTATTCTAAACAAAATCTCATTTTACACTCCACAGATTTTACATATTTCATGTTAAGGTTCAGAAATATATTATAGAGTATATCGTAATTTCATTAGTGAACTGCATGATTACATTAATTCAGATTGCTTTTCATAGGCTTTGGTAATGAAGTGAAACAATTCATATGATCTTACTCAATGGGTCGTTAAAAACATTTTTAATACAGAAAATATTTTGAAGTGTACTCAGTCTAAAAAAAAAAAATAATGTGTCATGCTCATTCAAAACATGACACAATTACTTGTCTTATTTTTGCTTTCAAAAGTAAAAGAGAATTCTAGTTAAACTTGCCCAGGTTTTTTCACATTTAGTGTGCAATTATTCTTGGTCCCTTTAATGATAAATGTGATTTAGGTCATTTTTGTTCAAATCTTTTCCTACCTTAAAAAATAGTTATTTTCAAGCTTAAAATGTTTTTTTAAAAGATATTTTTCAAATATTACGTATGTTCATAAATGCAGCGCAATTAATAACTAAAATCCTTGAAGTACGTTTAGAAAAACCAAAATACAGTCGGATCTCCATATATCAAAGTAGCAAATTGCTAGAAAAAAAATCGATATATAGAAATTTCGATGTGTAGAAACAATTTTATTTTATCATAAGAATCTCCTAAAACATTAAAATTAAAGCTTATTTTCGTGTATGGAACCCAATTTCTAATTTATACCAGCATCGGATTAAATAAAGGTTAATAATTAAAAAAAATGAACAGAAATTACTTTTGAGCCTTCATACATTTTCATTCTTCGGCAATTCAACATGATCTGCAACATTAGCGGATTTTCGTTTTGACAATGTAATCGAGAGAAAAGTAAAAAATCAATGTACTTAACTTGAATGATTTTTACTGAAGCTAAAAAGACTAAGAATAATAATCAACAGACAAAAGGGAGAATTTGAAACTGATTTTACAATGTTAATGGTTACAACTAAGATTTGAAATAAACTTGAGGGAATTTAAGAACTCCAGAACGAAACAACAACCTATCCACATACCCCTCAACCCCAGATTCTTTATGAGTTTCGTAGGAAACTTTAGTGAACATAATTTTCTCCCCTAACTTTCATTTTTCATGAGACAAACAGTCAAAAGTGGGAAAAAAAATCTATGAATGCCTTGAAATTTTTTCGAGCTATAGAGATTTTTTCGAAATATAGAAATAAATTATTCTATGGGATTTTGATGTGCAGAAAATTTTGATATGTGGAAGTTCGATATATGAAAGTTCTACTGTAATCAGATCTAAATCAAAAAAGCTGTATGCTATTGTATTTTTTCTGTATGTGTTAAAACATTTGAAGTTCAATTCTTTTAATATCATTGTGCAGCAAAAAAAAAAAAAACCATTTAAAATTTTTCTCCCTGATTCTTATGTAAAATGTCATCCTGAATCTAAATGTGATCACTCCCTCCTCCCCAATTTTTGGAAATGGCACCCCTTATTATTTTCAGTTAATGACAGTTTCAAAATCATTGTTTTTATTAGAAGGATATTGAAGCATTATGTTAACCATTAATGGGTTCTTCTGAGGGGCTAGAGAGGTGAAAAGTTCAACTGCTACTAACTACTGATTGATAAATAAATAAATAAGTAATAATTAAATATTTAGGTTATTCGGGCAAACTCATGTATTTTTTAGGAGATATTTTTATGTCCTATTGAAGTAGATTTGTTAAATTACAATTAATAACATATTTTAATACTAAGTAGATGTACATTCAGGTGTACCTGTACATCAAGGCTGAAAGTATTGTCCAGAACTAAAGTTCTTAAGATTTTATTTGCAATACAATTCAACAAAAGTATTTAAGGTGATAATAAGGCAGTAATTCCTCTATGCTTTAAAAAGCAGGATATTTTCAGGATTTCCGTGTACTGCAATTTTGGTTATAATTCCCAATGTCATAGAAAAGAAGAATAAGTGTAACATTTAAAAAATTGCATTTACACTTCTGAAGTCAAAACATCTTGTACTAATTTCTATATTTATTTTATCCCTTCAATTTTTCAGTTACCAATGAAGTTCCTACGCCTGAATCAATCGACAGCTACATGGCTCAACTTCACAGCATACTTGAAAATCCAGCTGAAAATGAAACTTTGATAACTAAAGCGAGAGAAATCCTAAGCAAATTAGATTATCCATAAGTTGAAAGGAACATCCAGCTATACATTTCAGCTATCATCTTATCTCTGTTTATTTGAATTTATTTGAAGGCAGCCCTGCCGGCAAACTGCCACATAGGATGCATTCCCCTGTGATCTACCCCTCTCTTTTTGTAAGGCAGTTTTGGTTTTGAGTGAAATTATTATAACTGCTACACACAAGGATATTTTTCATAATTCATTTTGTCTATCATTGGTCAAGTACAATCATGCTTTTGTAACAACTGTATTTATTCATTTGAGGGGGGTATTTAACTATTAAATTTTACCACTCCTTTTTATGTGTACAATATTTTTACATAGGTAGTTCGAAAGCCTGACTGTAAAAACAACCCAAGTTTTAATTTATTTTTTCAAAAAGCTGGTGTCTAACGGAAGCCATTCATTTTATAAAACTGCCCATTGCAAACATATTTCAGTCACACAAAAAGAAAACACAGAGGCTGAAATTTTGAACGAGCCCTTTTCAAAATGACCAATTTAGATATGCTTTCCTACCTGTTCATGATATATAAAGATGCGCCATCTTTACATTAATGACATGTTACTTTGCATAAAATGTATGTGTAGCGCAATATAAATGTATATTATGTCTTTGCTAAATACTACCTTAATTTGTTTAGCATCCTGAAATGTGATTGCTATTGCATATTGTGCATTAAAGTAGATATGGCATTTATAATTAACAAACCCAATGCTTTTTTTGTACCTGTATGTGATAAATAAAATCATTTAGGTAATGAATTGTTGATGTTAAGTTGTTGATTTGAACACACAAATATAGGTAATGTGCAGAATATGTATTAATATGGGTATTGAATTATTTAAAACTAGTTTTAAATCCAGTTGTTTAGTTATGATCGTTAGAATAGTATTATAATAAATATAGAAGGTGGAGAGCAATGTTTTGTAGGCATAATTGTTCATGTTTTTCGTCATCTTAGATTTTTTTTAAAAAATATATTTTACTTGATCAATTTGTTTTTTGAAACTTTTAAGTGCATATTAAAAAAAAAAAGAAAAAAAAAAGATTTTTGGTGACTTTAATCAAAATATTTTATTTTAAACTTTAAAACATTTACTTCATTATCTGCAGACTTGACAATTACTTTAAGGTAGTGACTTACGATTTAACCTGTTTGAGGATCTGGAGCTATGGAATACCTGCAGAGAAAAGGGGTTTTAAAATGTAGGAAATATAAATGTAGGAGAATGTGGGGCAAAATGAAGTAGTTAAGATAACCTACCTTTTTCAAAATAAACAGTTTAAAAAGTTTTAACTGCATCTGGTGGAAACAGGGCGTCAAATCTTCGAAAATTGATTTATTAATTTGATGAATATTATTTTTATTTGTACTACACAACTTTTTTTTGTGAATTTATGTGATAAATGAATATTTTGGAAAATGTATTGCACATGCTGAGAGCATTTTATGGTGATACCTAACACAAACCACCTATAGGCGTCTAGCTGGTTAATAGCACAATACTAAGGTTCAAATTTTCAGCAGTTAAATTTTACTGGCCCGAAAAATTTATTTGATAAGATATGATTTTCAAAACTGTAAAAGTAAAAATTGAATAAGAAAACCTTTTTATAATTTTTTTTAATTAACGAAAATATAAATGTAGGAGAATGTGGGCAAAGTGTAGTAGTGAACATAACCTACCTTTTACAAAATAAACAATTTAGAAAGTTTTAACAGCATCTGGTGGAAACTAGACGTCAAATCTACTTGTTTCATGCTTCAGTGCCTTAATGGTGGCATATGAAAGACTGATACCTTTTCGGGGAGGGCTCTAGGTCTGGTGGAGGAAACAAAAAAAGAAAGTTGTTTTGAAAATTATTGTACATATTGAAAGAACAGTATACAGTCGACTCCCGCTACGTGATCTGACTTACGCGAAATGGCTATGACGCGAATTTTTCACGAGTCACGAATTTTAGAGCTAACGCGAATTTTTTGCCCACAACATGGATTTTTTAGAAGGAAATATCAGCTTTGTTATTGGCTACTAAATATTGATTTCGTGAATGTTATTACGTCCCTTTGAGCATCCCTGACAACCAAAGTTCCCACGCCAAACTACTTTAGTGTATCAAATAACAATAATAGCACCTTAGTGTCATCTTCATCTAAAGTTTGAAAATGTGAAGAAAAAGAAAGTTTCTGATAAAAAAATTTAAAAAGGCTAAGATTCATGATATGCTTGAACAATTACAAAACGTCGAAGGTAGCGCGACAATAAGTATGAGTGAATCTTCCATATGTACAAATTAAAAGTCAAAACAAAAAGATGTCCGTAAAAGTTTAGAACTTAGTTTCAATATTGAAGCTTGCAGAGCAGTCTAGCAAAGCAAAAATTATGAAAATGGAAGCTACGCGCGCTGTTGCATTGTGGATTAATAAAAAGATCAGGTAGAGGAGATGTAGCCACAAATTGAAACGTTTTAAATAAAAGGTGAAGCGTATTTAAAAATGTAGTAGATAAGAATAATGATCTGATCTTGGAGCATAAATCATCACTAGTATCCTCATTTTTTAACTCGTAAATATTGCTACTGTATCTACTGTACAGTACTATTTTGTGCATCATTTTAATTTTACTGCATGCAGTGTGTACCGTGTTTTATTTTATATCTCTTATTCCCATTGGTCATTCATTTTGTGCATCTTAAATATTTCATGTTGAATAACAAATTTTTATTTCTTAAATTCCCATTGGTCATTCATTTTGTGCATCTTAAATATTTCATGTTGAATAACAAATTTTTATTTCTTAAATACAGTAAAAGTTCAGTTCTTATAGAAGAAGCTGTAATGGTTAAGGAATGCTTTAGAGCAGTTTGAGGGTTGTTTATAAGTGCCTAAAAGTATTTGGTATGCTTTAAAAAATTTGTATGCATATATTTTTCCACAACGCGAAATTTCAACTTACGCGAGGAATCTTGGAACGCATCCCTTACGTAAGTCGGGACTCGACTGTATTTTATAATGAAACTTGCATTGAAATATTATTTTTCAGTTAATTTATTTACAAAATTAAATAAATAAATAATAAAGTGGAAAGTTTTCCCTTTGTCTCATGCATGGGGCAAAGGGAAATATATAATTACTTTTCTAATGAAATATTTTCAATTTGATGATTAAAAAATATTTTCCATCAAATGTATGAATAAATAAACTAATAATGAAAATACGATAGATTAATAAATTAATACATAAATAATTGATGTATGAAAAAAATAAATGAGTGAATAAATAAGAAAATAAAAGAATGAAACATTAAATAAATGAATTATTAAATAAAGGAATTAGTGATTTGATAAATAAACTAATTGGTAAACAAAATGAACTACTTTACCCTTTTGTTCTGCATGCACTTGATGAATTGCATTAAGCATTTGAAATGAAATCATTCTTAATATCAACTTTATAAGTACTGCACTGGACATTAATAGCTTTCAATTATTAATTAAAATGTTAATTACGAACTCTTCATCATTTTGCAATAACGAAAATTATTTTTGATAAACCACAAAATATTACAATATGTAAATGTATTGAAAATAGCTTGTATATGCCTTGATCTTTTGAGCTACTCGTTTTTAAACTGGAATCAACCGTATGTTTGAGAACATGGTTAAAATATTGCTAGACACAGGTAGTTATCAAAATAATAGAAACACTCTGCCATAAATGTTGATAAAGATGCCTTCTGAATCTAATCATTCACACTGGTGAATCCAGATGGTGATTGAGTTCTCTGGTCATTTTTGCCGATGGTTCGCTTTTTAGACATTACAATCTTCTTCAATACCGTCGGTTTCTTTTACTAAGCTTCTCTTTCCGTCCACTATTTTGCTTTGCCGAGCTTGTCTTACCGCGCCGAGTGTATGCTGTCATGACTTTAGATACTTCAGTTACACTTGCTTCATCTAGACGCGCTCCAACAATTGGGCCTCTTTTAAAATTTGAGAGGTCTGATATTTCACGTGCTTGAAAAAAATCCAAGACGTCCAGAACTTTAGTTAATCCACCATATACTACCAAAATATGTATGTTGCTATTTACAAAAAAAAACCCAGATATCTAGTTTGATTCTTTATTACATATGAAACATTCAAAAATGTCACTTTTATTCACAGGTGTTTCCATTATTTTGATAACTACCTGTAGGTTTTGTTTCAAGCTGTGAAAATATTTTACCTTTTCACTTTGCCAAGCTATTTCACTTTACCTCACATTCCCCTACTTACTATTTTTATTATGATGCTGTAGGTTGGACCACTGATCAACTGCTGGTAAAAAGTGTTTGGCAAAAATATTCTTCAAAAGTGAAAAATTAAGGCTTAGCCTCTTTTAAGGATGAATAACCGAAAGTAAAGACAATTTGAACATTCAGCTATAAATGTATTTTTATATCATAAAACTAAATTACAAATCAAAATAATGAAATGATTTCTTCATATGAGGCAGCAAAAGCAAAGGGATGTAAGTGACAAAATTAAAAATTTGGAGATAACCAGTACAAATGGTAAGTAGACCTCTCCTCTGTCTTGGGGCAAGTGATAGTACTAATAGCCCTAGTAGGTGTTGCTGTACCGCATGATTTAAAAAAAAATTTTAATAAAAGCCTACCCAGGATCTGAACTTTAAACGCGATTTACTGGAAACTTTAAGTAGTCCACTTACACCCCTTTGCTTCTCACTGCCTCTTATGTTAAAGGTAAGGAATTGATTATTATTTTTAAGAACTGCACAAGTTTATGTCAAAAGAGGAATCTTGAATCATTCGTGGACCAATTATAAAGCTGCAATTCCACTAGCAACTAACTGACATGTCCGAAACAAAATGATAAGGATGTTGTTACATTCCACGCAAAATAAAATCTTTTTTCCTGGTTTTTTGCTCTTTTTTAAGCTGAATTTAATGACGCAATTGAATTTTGAAAACATTTTTTGGTTGTTTTTTTGAAAAATAATTAAAAACACGGTAACTGACTGATATTAACGACATTACTCTCCGAGGGCCCTTGTACCTATCAACAATGAAGATATTAAAGACGGGGACTGACCTGGGGAAATGATTTTTTAAATAATGTATATTTTGCTTGGAATGTGACAAAATACTTATGGTTTTACTGCAAAAATGTAACTCAGTTACCTGTGGAATCCCCCAAAGAAGAAACACTAAATAAATTTTTAAATAAGAATTAAATTAATTTTTAACCAAGATATTTTTTTGGATATCTCATCACAAAGACCTCCAGAAGCTAAAATATGTCTATAATAACAGTTTTAAAACTGCCACAGAAGGCATACGTTTATGCTTTGCAAAATCATTCTGAAGTTGGCATGGTAGTAGACACTAAAAGTTAATCAGATAGCTAGAGCTACAAAGATGTCAAGATTAATCACTAAGGTAAGACACTAGTAAAGATACTAAACATCGCATGTCAGTCCAAATTTGCAATCTGTTTTGGTGAGATTTTTAGTGAGTCCAAAGCAAAACAAGGTAGTTAGGAAATATAAGTAAATCGTATTGTATTCACTGCTCCTTAACTAACCAGACCATAGAAAGAAGCTTCCTTGTATCACTAAACCTCGGTATTGTTTGCTTAAGTCGGGTATTAATCCTATTCTAATCAACTTAGAATATTCAAACGTAATGCATATGCTGGAAAATGCATGTGAATTTCAAAGGTATACATTCCTTTGTGAACTACCTAACGTGTGTGTTCACATATACACACATTCATTAAAGATCTTTATTATGAGAGTTTTGTTATGGTAATTTTTTAGCAGTATTTTTTTAATTCTTTTTAGTGCAATGTCTTTAAAAATCCCCATTAGGAAAAAAAATCAACTTTCTATGAAAATCTACATTTGAATCAAATTCTTCATAAAAATTAAAATACCTAAAAATCTGTATATAATTGATGATGACAATTCCTCCTCCATAAGAATAAACATATAGTTAATAAAAATCCCCATTACAAAGAGGGAGGCAGTGCCTAAAATGTTTGGTCAGAATGAGAACAGTTCCTAAAGAATGTCACCAGTACCTCATGGATAAAGACCACGTTCCCATTGGATTAAAAATTACGATTCCCGAATTCCAAATGAGAATTAGAGGAGCCACTCTTATTTTAGTTCTTTAGATCAAGTATTCTCAAAATTTCAGACCCTGCTCCCCCATTACGAGGAACCCATATGATAATTTAATAATGAAAAAAAACGTAAATAAGTAGCAGTTGCGATATGAGGTCTTAAATTTAGAGAGTTTCGTGAGCAACGGAATACACACATCTTTCACATGCGTTGCAGATGGTTGTCTGCCACTTCAGACGGTGAAATTGATGAGTTATCTTCTATTGCTTGCCAAATCTTTAAATTTGGCTCGTTTATTAAAATTTCGGCAGTTATTAAGACCTTGATAACGGGGGGGGGGGGAAGCAAATCAAATTGCTTCAACAAATAGTTTAATATGCTTTTTTGATTGCTACAACCTATTTTAGTTTTTTTTTATTATTACACTATTCATGCACTGATTAGAACAGTGATGTGAGGTCATTCTTCCTTCCCCACTGCCATATGTGGTCAATACAAGTAATACATTCGAAATTTAAGCTGATTGTTAAATGAAAATATTGTTGAGTTTTATACAAAACTAGCTGTACCCGACGCGCGTTGCTACGCCAACAAAAAAATACATCATTATACTGATTTTCATGACAATCGGTTGAACGGGGCAGAAGTTGCTACTCTGCAGTGCCACCTGGTGGCGAGTGGCTTCAATGAGCATATTATGCACCTTCTCCGTGGAAAAATACATATATATAGCAATTTCATTCATAATAATCGGTCCAGGTATTAAGTGAAGCCGTGACTATACTCAAATTTTGTACTCACGCAGTTTGAAAGATCAATCAATCGCTAAAAATATCAAATAGAAAAAGTTTTAAATCCCCCCGTTGCATGAAAAGCCATAAAACAATAAAGAAAGAGTTTATTTGTTCAAACTCAAGAAAAATGGTAACAGCTAACTTCTTATCAATGAGATCTTTCACGCGAATTAATTTCTGCAGCCGATAATTTTATTCGTATTTATCTAATGGATTGTGACTTAAATTTTAATAAAAAAGGAACTATCGATCGGATTTTTTTCGAACTGGTCTATAAACATTCCCAGTACCAAAAATAACAAACGGTGAAAGTTTCAGCCAAATCTTGAGTTCATGGATGACATACAGACAAACATTCATTTATATATATATATATATATATATTAGATATTACTATTCATTACTTTATTTTGATTCGAATAATCAAAGAACAAAATATAAATTGAGGCAGTGTAGGATCAAGGTGAAGGTGGCATGTAATACCATTACTGATTGCAAGGCCGTAGCCTGGATTTTCGGGGAGGGGGGGGGGGGGGCAAAAAATTTCGACTTACCAAGAGTACAAGTTACTTTATCAAAATGTGAGTAAATGTTTTCTCAGATAATTTTAATTTATTATTATAATTATCATTTAATCAACATTCAATAATATACAAGTTTTTTTGGTTCAGAAAACGATGTGTGATGTGGAAAATATCGCAACTGCCTAAGGTACCTATGACATGAAGACCATTAATTGGCCCTCAAGTTGGACATGAAATATTAATATGTACCACCAATCCATAGGCGGATTTAGGACTGAGTTCCTGGGGGGAGGGGAAGGATTTTTTAGCAACATTTTTAATGCCCCCCACTCCCATGTTTTTGTCTTTTTCCTGTGATGCATAAGTCCATGCTTTACTTTTTTGTGTGCCGCTTTCATTAATGTGTGTTTTCATGCTGTCCTTTTTGAATTGGCCTTAAGTGAGGGAGCTGGTATCAAGAGAGTGACGGAGGGTTCCCTTTTAAGAGAGAAATAGAATGTCTCCAATTTTGGGGGGCCGGTGGTTTATCCCCCGGAATAAATTTTGTAAAATGGATGTAAAATTCTGCATTTTGAAGCCTTATAAAGGTTAATTAGATAGACATAGAAATTGATAACTAGATTATACAGTTGTACTGTATTGTTCAAACTTTGTGAGAAACAGCCATTTTAAGTTTGAAAAAAAAAAAAAAAAAAACTACAGATTTCTCATTACAACAATCTTTTTTTAATTACAAGTAGTGCAGAAAACGAAAAGGAATAGAGGTAGTGCTTCATTTTTTTTCCTGGCTAAACAGATTAACAATATGCAGTAGAAGTAATTGGAGCCCACTTTGCTTAGGATTTTCAAAGACTTATCTAATTATTTTCAAGGACTCTAGAATAAATAAAACTATTTAATGCACTTCGTTTTTACTTTCCATTCTCTGATATTTTAGTACTTGATTGTAAATTTCTACAGTCCTGTTCTAACGTTGTGAGAAATAGGTATTTTAAATTTAAAAGAAAAAAGAAACCATAGATTTCTCATGACAACAACTTTTCTTCAGTTGCAAGTAGGGCAGAAAACGAATAGAAATAGAAGTAGTGTGTATTTTTTTTCCATGCTAAACAGATAGACAATATGCTGAAGAAGTAAAATAAAAGCAATCAATACAAAAGAATTTCCAAAATACTGCATTCGGGATTGAATAAATAGCAAGATATGAAATATGTGAGTCACAAAAATTTATTTCAAATAATATGTTACCAACGTGAGAACCATGATTTTTACGTTTTTAATACAGGATGTGGCAAGGAGCTGAATTTGACATACTTTTGGCATTCCTCCCCCTCTATCATTTGTTAGAAATTTTAAAATTTAAGGTTTGTAGCCACACGTTTCCAAATATTCAAGGTTTGCAAGCACTTAAAAATTAAATTACTTTTTTCAAGCAATTTCCATTTTTTAAGGAGCAAATGATGAATTTTTTTGGGAGTTAGGGACCCACTTCAAAGCAGGGGCCCTAAGCAATAGCTTGTTTATCTTATAGGCAAATTCGGCCCCATTTGTAATTCACTCTTACCTGCACATTTTTGCTTGTTTTTTTTTTTTTTTTTTTTAATTTTTACGAAAATTTGTCAGTTTTTATTTTTAAAGGATTTTTTACTATTTTACCAATCTTTGTTAGGCTTTCATAGACTTTTAGGCTTTTATGACTTTGCCCAGTGAGTTATTTGTACCAGTTACTGAGATAGAGGTGCTGAATTTTGGATTTTTAAGTTCAATAAGTTTAACGTAACATTCAGCAATGAAGCATTAAGCTATCGATTCAATACTTGAAAAAAAAAAAAAAAAAAAAAAGTTATTTTTAATCTGTTTATGCATTTCGTATTCTCATGCAAGGTACATGTTATCATTCCAACAGAAAATGTTTCTGGGTGATTCTCAGTCACATTTTGCTCAACGGTAATCATACTCTAAAAGTCTTGAATACAACTTAATACAATGGTTGGATTCTTGAAATACTGTTCAGTGTCAGATACTTCAGGCCATCCATACTTCATAATTTTTCTTCTTCCTCTCAATTTTTTTTTTAATGACATTCAATCACTATGATAAAAACGTGACAGTATTTCAGGCTTTTCAATTTGATTTATTGGAATTCTCGATTACCGATTGTGAACATGTTCAGTATATAGAGAAATAATAACTGAAGGGGGTTAAAAATACGTTCATAATACTGGGGTGTTCATATTATAGGGTGTTCAGAGTACAGGGAGGTCAGCCTATGTTGAGTCTATGGAGTTTCGCCGGGACCATCAAAATGTGTTCAGAATAGACAAAAATAGGTGTTCACGTTAGAGTTCACAGATAGAGGGAGTTCACTGTACTATATTTTTAAGGTGTATTAATACATCATTAATATAACAAAGTAATCTAGTATTCCTTTTTTATTTTACACGACTTTGCCCGTAGTTGAAAATTAAAAGGTCATTCGGCTCGCCTGTATATTTACAAATAATGGGTGATGAATTTCTCGCTAATTGGCTATGTTCATTCGCTCTCTCATTCCACGTCATGATAGTTTCGTAATTTACTCGTCCATCATATGATAATTTTGTTCTTAAAATTGGAATAGAAAAAGAACAAAATCGAATTTTCGAAAAATCGCTTCGAGGTGCACGCTACAAACTAAATTTGTGCCAAATTTCATGAAAATCGGCCGAACGGTCTAGGCTCTATGCGCGTCACAGAGATCCAGACATCCAGACAGAGAGATTTTCAGCTTTATTATTAGTAAAGATTCATAAAATTATTAATAATGTAAAAATTTTAATTCTTATTAAAATGCTTAATTTAATTTTAAACATTGGTCAGAAAAAAAAAGAAAATGTCCTATGACTGTGCACCAACTAAAATACATATTATTTGAGGCCCCTAGTTTCAAAACCGGATACTTGTAGAAAACCAAATTTTACAGGAGACGTAAAAGTCCGGTTTTGAAACTGAGGCAGACCTTCCCGCCCCATTTCAAGGGGGAAAGAAGCGGTTTTTGAACCTAATATTGAGCAGGCAAATAGGCCTTATGATTCTCTACAAGATTAACAAAAAAAAAAAAGAAAATCGAATTTTTTGCAACTATCCGGTTTTGAAACTAGGGGCCTCATTTATTTCTCAATCATATTATACCTTTGTAAAACTAGCTAACAGAAGAAAAATCAGTAAAACAGCTAATGCTAAATTAATTCCATTAAAATTGATTAAAATGTCAAATGAAATGTTAAATATAAATAATAAAAGAAACTTTAATTTTAAGTCTACATATTGTAATAACAATACAAGAAAATAAAGAGTGTTTTGAAGATGCATTTACTATTTTGAAGACTTGAGTTTGGGCTGATTGAAAATGTCGAATACATATCAAAATATCCGATATATAATATATATCAAAATATCGGATATTTTCGAAAATATCATGATATTTTCGAACCTGCATACCAAACAGACACTGGGTTTGGTATCTCATTTTAGATGCAATTTCAAGAAATATTTTTTTAAATAACGCAATTTCAGGCTATATTTGGTAGTAACACTAGGGGGAAAGTTTGGTTTGGCGCGCGTTCCCATGGAAATTTTTGAAGTCTTAAAAAGACATTTGGGACTGCCCCCGGAAAATTTTGTTATTAAAGTTTTAAAAACGCAATTTTGGGATACATGTTGACAGGTTAGGGGAGGAGGTGGGTAGCTCTAACTCGGAAATTTTTTGAAGTTGTAAGGTCTGTGCTTGATGATCCTAGGAGAAGGTTCGGGTTGTTCTCAAATTTTTGAGAATAACACTATTACAAAATTTTTTTTGGGTGAGTTTACGGGAAGGTGATGGAAATTTAGGAGCTTTCCCTTCATAAAACACATTCTAAAGTTCTTTTTGACAACGTTAGACAAAGGAAAGAGGTACCATACAGACAATTGTTTGCAATCGAAGTCCAAGAAATATTATTTTTGATTATGTTTGGTACGACGCCGACGGCATAAGGGGCGGGTAATCGGTAGCTGTCCTCCCATAAATTTTCGAAATCAAAATTCTGAAAATGCAATTTTCAGTTACCTTTAGTGTTATTAAGGAGGTTTTAAGGGTTTAGAGACTCTAACTCGAAAGTTTTCCAAAATTAAGGGCCCAAAAACGAAATTTTGGAGTCCTTTTGGTCTTATCAAAGAAGTTAAAATCTTCTTTTGGATCAGCGGTGTTTTTATCGCACATATGGCTATTCCGAGGTCAAAAAAGTAAAGAGGTACAGTAGACCCTCGTTTTATGCGGGGGTTATGTTCCAAGGAAATGCCGCATAAATTGAGATCTAATACTAGTGTTAAAATAGGAGTTAGGTTCCGTAAATAACAAAATACTTCATTCTAGTTATGACTAATTGTATAATAAGTTTAATGTATCGACTTTTATGCATAACATGCATAAAGAAAACATAAATTAATTTCGTGTCCTGTTTATAAAGAGAATCTAGCTATGTTAGTCTTTTGGCAGTCAGACTTTTTCTCTGTAATTCTTTGCAGAGCATTAACGCATCTATGATCACTTACGTCATTTCCATGAGAGAATCTTCCTTTACTAACAAATCAGAAATATCATTTCTATTGTCTAGGAATGGTTCAAAATTTTCAATGTGAACGTTTTTGGTTGTGCATCACGGACGTCGGCATCCTCGTTTGTTTTGGCCTCCTTTGTCACTCCTAAAAGCTCTTCTTCTAGTGAGTTCTGAACTGTGTGAGTGTAATAACTTTACTTCTGGAAAGAGCTCTGGAACCAATTGCATAAAATGTCTCCAGTGGCCCAAGCTCGATTATTAGCACGCCAAAATGCAGTTGATTACGCGTAATCTGCAATCTTTAGGACTTCGGATTTTGAGAGCGGGAAAAATTTTATCTGTTTGCATTGCTGCATCCGCGTAAAACCGAAACACATCCGCGTAAAATAAAGTAATAAAGGTGTCAAATCTTAAACCGCGTATAGTCGAAACCGCGTAAAATAAACCCGCGTAAAACGAGGTTCTACTGTATATGAAATTAAAGGCTTTGTTTTTTTCCCCCCATCACATGTGTCTTAAATACGCTTCTTCCCCAAAAAAGTTAAACGATTTGTGGTTTCAAAAATGCATTCTTGACGATCTTTGGTAATGTTTTGGAAGATGAGGTTTAAGGGTGCTCCCCCACCCATTTTTCGAAATTGCAATTTTAAAACCGCAATTGTTATGTCCCCTAACTATGTTAATAGAAGGACGTTTCGGGAGCTCACCAACGAAATTTTTTTTAATTGTAGCTCTAAAACGATTGCAGATCATCTTGGTAGACGTTAAGTGTACTGGCAATCTTTCCCAACTGAAGCTCCAAAAACGTAATTTTGGTTGACTTTCAATAATATAAGGAGGAAGAGTTTTCGAAATTCAAGCCCTGAAAACTGAATTTAAGACAATCTTTAATGATGTTGGCAAGAAGGGGGGGGGGGGGCGTGGAGAGACAACCCCCTGAAAAAATCTTAAAGTTAGCTTTTAAAACACAAAGTTTAGAAGATCTTCGGTAATGTTAGTGTTAAGATGGGTAGGTGGGCCACTCTTCGCCGAAGAGTGCCGTTAATTACCGAAGAGTCTTCGGTAATTAACGGGGGCGCTCCCCCGGAAAAATGTTCGGAATTGAAGCTCTGAAAACGGAAATTTAGACGATCTTTGGTTGTATTTGGGGGGGGGGGGGGGCTGGAGACAACTTGAATTTTTCAGAGTTAAAGTGCGAAAAACGAAATTTTTGGCATTTTTTTACAGCATGTGAAACTTTGAAAATTTCGAGGGAGGGGGGGGGGGGGTTCTGATCCTCTGACCCCCCGCGTTGGCTACGGTTTTGAGTGATTGCAATACCGGTATACCGAATACCGGTTTCTAGTTCCGGTATCAGGTTTTAAAAGTACCGAATACTGGTATTACATTTTTGATTTAGTACTGCAATTCCTAAATACCATACATAACAATCTCTTTCTTTCATAACAACAGGAGGTCTGCAACTGTTCGGCTGATACTTTTTTGCGCAAGGTTCTAACTAACCAAGTGCACTTCAGGTCACTTTTAGTACTTTGCTCAATATTTTGATTTTATGTATGCAAATGGTGAAAATCTCGATTCAGAGATCCGTGCAGAAAATTGAACCAAGAACTCCAAGAAAAGAAAAGAGCGATAATTTCGAAAATATTTACTTGCGGCTACAAAATTGAGAAAATTATGGTTAATAACAGTCGTAAGCAAAGTAGATTGAGCACAAATTACCAATTTGCTAAATTGTGCTCTATTTACGTTGCTTTTTACTGTTATCTTGTTGCACTAAGGTATTTATTCATTTCATTTCAAATTAGAGTTACTTTTACTTTTTTTCTTTCATTTTAAAAAAATTTATATGCACAAATTGATCTGTTGTCAGTGTTAAACAAAAAGAGATACAACTTACTTGAAAGAATTTTCCAAACTTTAAAATTCGACTCATTATTTGTGGCGAATTCATCCAAATAATGGGGCATCCTTCCTGTATGTTTTCATCCAAAGAAGCTCTTGATCTATTGAGGCACAACGAAGCAAAGGGATGGAAGTGGACTTTTTAAAGTTTTGAGCACTAAGCGTGCAAAATTCAAACCCTAGGTAGGTTTTCATTGAAAAGTTTTTTTTATTCATTCTGTATAGCAGAACTTTCTAAATGGTACTAGTACCATCTCTTGCCCCCAAAACAGAGAGTTTATTTTACCATTTTCACTTGTTATCTCCAAATTTTTATTTTGGCGCTTACTCCTCTTGGATTGTGGGTGCTTGAATTAGGAAAAGCATACGGCGGTCACCATGCCTCCATTATTAATCTTCGGTTCTGCGATGTAACTAAAAATGGAAAGTTTCTGTTTAACTGATGATGATCAATTTGCTATTGATTTTGACAGTGTAAAAGATTACAAAAATATTGCTTACGGTCTTTGTGATTCATGTAATAAAACACATATAAAAAATGGAAAGGAATACTTCATTGAAAAGAAGGACATTGAATCAACATATTCTTTCTTTCTCCGACTTTACAAAAGAAATAAATAGTTAAAATACGAGAAAAACCAGGAAATAAACTTGAATGTGAAATTTGACGGATAAATCAATTTGAAAATATACTTTATTGCTTAAAAAATAATCAGAAGTATTTATACCAGTGTTACTTGCTATTGTTATGAAAAATTATGTTTAGGAATATATTTTGAGTCTGTAATATTCTTTTTTTAGAGCCTTAAGAAGATAAGAGTGAAAAAATATATTTTTTGACCTTAAAAATGCAATAATTCTTTTCTAATACTGGCGATCTTGCTTATCTATTTCAGTATACTTCAGTTGACCTTAATGCATGCAAAAAGACGCGATTTAGATGTTCATGAGTATATCCCACGTTGCTAGACTACAAAAGCATGAATTTTGCAACAGCGACATCATAACTCTAAGAAAGCTTATTCAAAGAAGAAAATCCAAAAGATTTTTTTCATATGATTTGAAAAACAACTTGTTGAAACAGCGAATATCTTATTATATTCATAGCAATTATTCATAAGCTTTGCACATAAAAGCGTTGCAGTCTTCAAAGTTTTTCAAACAGAGGTATTTTATCAGTGGATAACGCGTCGCCTGATTTGTATTTGGACTCGTTATAGTGAGAAACTTGGATCGAAGTTCGTCTGGAATTATAATGACACTAAGAATCACACTTGTGCTTTTAATATCGTTTATTGTTTGTACAGCATATGATCCTGAGCTTTGTCGTGATAAGTTCATAAGAAATGGCTTTATTCCGAAATATACATTGGACATTTCTGATATAAAACTTAAAGTAAGTTTCTTCCTTTTTTTTTCATTTGTGTCTTTGTTGTAACGAATTTCAATGAAATGAATACTACGGAGTAAAAAAAAAAAAAATCAGGATTTTTTTAAAGCATATTCTAATTCAGCGGTGCCCAACCTACAGCCCGTAAGCCACATACAGCCTGCTAAGCTGATCTGTGTGGCCCGTTGTTTTTCTCAATGTTACAAATCGAAAAGTAAGATTATGACAATGTGACAAGTTTGGAGCCAAATATTTAGAGATTGATTTCTGAAAAACAATTACAATTAATAAATTAAGCATTATAAAAAGATAATCCAAGAAAACAGGAAAAATTTTAAATATTTTGAAATTTCATATGTGTTCTGGCCCGAGAGAATCATTTTAATATGAGGTACAATCCTCGTGTAAAACGTAGTTGGGCACCGCTGATCTTACCTCTGCAGGATAAATAAATTCGTATATTCCAGTATTCCAGTTCAAGGTACAATTTTGATTCTTAAACCTACGTAGAAGTGAAACACAAATCTAGGTTTGTCCAAATCGACGTAGATATTCACAAACTTCCGCGATATTGTTTAATAGATTTATCAGCCATCTGAAATCGATTTAACAATGATTTCACTTTTATAAAAAGGAATCTACTTTTTAGTCATAATAAATGACAAAATAGGGCCTCAATTTAAATATTCTTCAATTAGAATCGTACTAAAATAATCAAAGAAATAACAATAATAATAAAAAAAATCATTCCGTACAGACAGTCAGATCAACATACATATCTAATAAGCATATTTTCAAATTAATTGATTTATTTTTTTCAATGTGTGGTTTTTTTCAAACTTTTCCCAGCGGGTTTACTTTTTTTCATTATTTTATATATTTTTATGTATTTTTGTTTGTTTCTTTCTTTCTCTCTAATATATATATTTTCTTTCCTTCAGGAAAAACTAATCTAAGAGATCCGATGTGGATACTCCATATGACTTTATTATACGCCTATTAATAAACTTGCCAGAGTAATGAAATGTTCAACCGGGGCTCCCCCTCCCCCCTTTGAGAATTTTCCAAAGGGCGAATCTTCCAAACTTCCACCCTTGACTGGTTTTTAACGTGCTTTAAAGGGTAGTTCATTCTCAATGCTATGAATAAATGGATACCAATTATGAGCCGAAACTAGGGGTAATAATAAATGACGCAACCAGATAAATTTAAAAATTTTATCTCTTACGAGTAAATATTTCTTAGTTACATTAGTAATAAGAGATAATTTGAATGAGGAATATTTACATGTATTTTTCATTCGTTAAGACTTTTTTTGGGATTTTTTTTTTTTAAATTTATTGTAAAAATCCTCATAAGCTGATCCGATATTAATTTTACAAGTCTATATTTCAAATGATATTTTACAAGTCTATGACAAAGTAATTTTCCTAAATAATTCTTCACAGTTAATTATTTTAAAACTTTTTTGGTTATCTGTAACCAATGTAACCAAGGCTTGAGGTCAAAACATGCGGCCAAAACAAAATTTCGCGTGGACAAAACTTTGCTCTGTCGGACAAAACTTTGCTCTGTCGGACAAAACTTCGCTTGGACAACACTTCGCTTGGACAAAATTTCTCGCGATCAAAACTTCGCCAATTAAAAGTTCACGTGGTGAAACAGACTTCAAAAATTATGTTTAAAAACTGTATGCATGATGTTCAAATAATAAAAAAAATTTTGATTAAAAAAAAAAAAATAGAACCGACTTCAAAATTGCTCTAAAAAGTGAAAAATAATTTTATTCTTTAAACACCATCGATAATACTTTTAAACATAATTTTTGAAGTTGGCGCAAAAACGATCGATAAAATCATTCACAGCCATAACTCAACTACAAGTATAAATTTAACCAGGTCCAGTTTCTTCACTACCACATGCATTACGCATTGATGACAGCATATTTGAGTAACGATATAAATGTTTCGTTCCTAACTTTGGATGATTTTTTGATAAAAATATGAACGAAGCATGGTTACAATGGATTTTACTTTTTGTTTTTGCGCCAACTTCAAAAATTATGTTTAAAAGTATTATCGATGGTGTTTAAAGAATAAAATTATTTTTCACTTTTTAGAGCAATTTTGAAGTCGGTTCTATTTTTTTTTTCAAAATTTTTTTATTTCATTCTTTTTAGTGTAAATGCAGATATTTCAGTAAAAGTAAGAAGTTACCTAGTAAGAAGTTCGGCTCTATATCACTGTATTGCTTTAGAAAAGCCTTTATTCAAAATTATCATTACAATTACTATTAATGTTACTGTTATATGGCACCAAACTTTTATAACAATGAGTTTCATATTGTCACGTAGATGAAGATAGCGAAGACAATGTGAAAGCCAAATGAAGTGAATACTCGTTAGCCTCAACTCGAGATCTTTATTCAGAACCACGAATGAACGTTACATTTCCTTATATACAACTTGAGAAAGTGCTGGAACTTTCCAGACTTGGAAAGATACAGAAATTAATAGAACATTCGAGAAAATACGGGAAACAGTAGAGACGAAATTTTAGTAAAAATCACTTTGTCCTAGTCGGGATTTGAACCCGGATCGCTCGTGTGGGAGGCGAGAATTCTACCACTGAGCCACCGTTATCCGCGGATGAAAAGTGCGAACTTCGCTACAAAATCATTTAATAGGGAAATTGCATAAAAATTACTGTTTTTTGCCCATAACTTTTTTTTCTAAAGAACAAATATGGTCAAACAAAGTAATGGGACCTAAGTTGAGCCATCTCCTATCCATTAAAAAAAGAATCATCAAAATCGGTTCACTAGGTGAGACGCTATGAGTGGAAAAAAAAAAAAAAAAACATACATACGGTATGAACTGATAACCGCCTCCTTTTTGAAGTCGGTTAAAAATAACTTTTTACTTTTTAGTCCAATTTCCAGCTGCAGTTTTGAAGTCGGTTCTATTATTTTCAAAAGTATTTTATTCGATTAGAGACTAGAGCCAGAAAAAATATTCATTCACTCGAAGATCTTTAATTTTGTAAAACTGACTATGATAGGCCACGCTACGAGAAATACAAAATTTTGTTCTTATATGTTCATATTTTAACCATAGGTAACTTTCAAGTACACAAGTGGACACAAAGCAGGCTGTGGAAATATACTTGATATCCGCTCCGTGAGCAAAGCCCCGTTTGTAGAAGCAGACGTTGGCCGAGCGTGCAAATACCTCACTGTTCTAATAATGGGTAAGTTAACATGGATGTACACAAATGCATAAGTAGTATATAGGGACTTTTGTGATACTCAACCTGCTTTGCATACGGGTATTTCGTGCTGGCCAAATGATCCTTTCGGTCCAAATAGACACTCGAGTTCGGAAAAAATCGCACAGAGTTAAAAATTAGTAAGGATATTATTTTTCTGATTATTACTAATAATAAAGCTGAATGTCTGGATCTCTGTTCAGATATTTGTCGGGATGTCTCTGACGCGCATAGCGCCTAGTAGTCCTGGCCCCACAATATAGTCCCGTAAAAATTTTTAGGTCCAGAGAATTTCTCTTTAGAATCTTGATCTATAGGTGTTCTAATGCGAGAATATCTTGGGTAGACATGTTGAATCCTGCGCGAAATAATTTTACAGGCCATCAAAGAAAGCGGCCATTTTGGTTCACTTGCTCATTACGTTTTTCGCAACGGGCGTACCTACAACTTTACTTTTAATTTTGAACTGCAGCTTTTGGAGTCTAGGAATTCAATTAATGTATTAATTATGTCATAAAAGCCGCCCTAGCAGTTTCCACAATTTTAAGTGGAGATATCTCTGACATTTATCGTTGAATATTCTAGATACTAAAAAGTGTACAAAATTTTATGAATAATCCAAAATGCTCATTTTAAACTCGTGTTTATCACATACATGTTTCTTCAACAACACAATAAACGAAAAATACAAGATTAGTACTTTTAAAAAAGGTTACGATCTATTTTTGTATTTCATGTTATTGCACTACGACGGACGTCTGTATCATTTGATGCCGTACCACTCTTTTTGAACCATTTTTATCAGCCCAGTCTATGTGTCGAAAAATTCGTAGATCTGCATCTTATAATGAGTTATTCTAATTAAGCTCTTCAATGATCTGTCTCAAATCTCCTATGAAAAGTATTGCAGATTGCTTCTTCATTAACTGTTAAACCACTTGCAATTGATGAAAATGTAGCATTTTTGGACATTTCTTCTATTTCCTTGCGTGCTGTTTACTGTAAATGTTCCTTATTTGATACTGAAGACCAGAAATTTTCTACCTGCATAGATACTAGTGCTTTTCTGACAATTACAGCAAGGTTTGTTGTGCCCTTAGTTAGTTCTCTTCTCATCCTTTCTGATTATTTCACAAAATGCTGCAAATAACTATCGAACAAGACATGAAGTTCATGAAAAAAGCATAGAGAAATGAATCTCTGCAGAACATTGCTGATAACTTCGCCAAAAGTTTTCTTTATTTAGCAGACTTGTGACATGAAATATATAACGAGTGCAATTTTTATTGGGGATACTTTGCTAAATAAAAAATGTTCTGGCAACAGATATTTCTGTAATCTAGCTTGGTAGGTGAATCACCATCACCAGGGGCATGAAAAGGGGGGGGGGGAGAAGAGAAACCTGTTGCCCCGCGCCTTAGCCTGAAGTGGGCCCAATATTTTTAAAACTAGGGGTGAAATATATGGGTAAACACTATGGAAGGGGGCCCGGAAAAGTCATTTGTGACGGGCCCCAAAATTTCTGTGCACGCCCCTGACCATCACATAATCTGTTCGTTGGAAAAAAGTCGTAATCCAAAATATTTTTAATGCATTCTCCCCTTTCTTTCGCTATTTCCATGTCTCTGCACCCTTTTTAGAGTTGATTCTTTCCCATTGGCTTAGAAGTGATATTTCATGAAGAACTGTGTGCATCAAAGCATGGTAGGTTGACTTTTGAAAGTAAATCAGACAATTTTTGAAACAAAATGTATCCAGTCTAAGCGGGCGGTACTGTTCTAATCAATGATTCATCATATTCATGATGCTGAGACGGCGAATCTTGACACTACCATTCTCAAGTCGTTTACTGAGAAAGCTGTTAAGTTGCCCTGTTTCAGAAATCTCGTAGGATTTATATGTTGATAGATAAAATCAACAAGTCTTTTGACATTTATCAAAATACTATCTATGAATGCCTATAAAAATAATGATGCGGGACACTCTCACAGTGATCCATTAAGTGAGAACTAGTAAGACCGCAAAACACATTGCAAATCATTAAAATTTCATGATACTTCTAAATGCCACTCGGCAACATACTTTTTCTCGTCTGCCCTGCAATTTCTCCGGCACTTTTCTGTGACCGTTGAATTGTTTCTTCCAACTTCATCTCTGACTTCATAGCATTGAATTTACCATTCTATTTTTTAACAACAAATTTACCTTGAATGAATTTTTCCTGCAGGTAGGGACACTAATTTTCTAGCGCCCTTATCCTCTCTAAGTACCATGTTGCATATAGTAGATAAATATTGCAATCAAATACACGAAAGACTGGAAACAGTAATTCAACAGTCCGAACGTATAATTTGTAACTTTCTTCGCGATCAGCAATAACCAAGTGTTTTACAAGTGAAACCAATGAACGAAACACTTCCCAATATCTGCACAGTTCCGATTTGTCACTGCATCCCTTAACAAAAACTCAATCTCTGTTTTCAAACTTTCAGTTTTTTTTTTCGTAGCGATTGAATAATTATTTGACTTTTTTCCTCATCCTTTGACCCAAGAGCATCCTGAACCATCTTTACTCGCTTAGCAGAACTTCTCTTGTAGTCTAAAATCAACATTTTATAATAATTTTCTCAAGATTCTCAATGATTTTCTGCAGTCTTCACGGCTTTTTGTGAGCTAAAAGCAGCAGCAAGTACTTTTGGAGATAAATGTCTAGAAAAAACCAACAAAAGTTCATTATTTCTTTCGGAAGCACAGAAAGGAATGCTTTCATTATACGTTGTTACGATAAATAGTTTTATTTCATTAATATAAACCAATGCATTTTCATCTACATTCCGCATTGAGCATTAATTCTTTTATTTCTGAAAGAATAAATCCATGCCCAGAATTTAAAAGTGGCTTTAATATTTAGTTTGCTTTTTTAAACAATCCAAATTTGAGGATAGATGTTGCGGACACTGTATTGGTTTCTCGCTCATACTTTCGAATATTAGAACTTAACAGTTTGGATGTGCATATAAACTCGCAGCAGTCTGCATTTTTTTAACCATTTTTTTAGCGTTTCTCCTCGCGTGTATTTCTTGTAGCACTAGTTGCTGCAATGACACACTATATTTTCTTGCAGCGTTTTTGAATATTGCGTCTTTGCGTATTTCAGCAGCTTCACGAACACGTTTTTGTCGGAGAATATAATTTTTCTCTTGATTCCTCTTGACAAACTACATATTCGTTTGTCAAAACTGTCTTCAAGATGTCTTCAATTGCCCACTAAAATTTTTTGAACTCAGATTAGAAATATCAGACATTGCTTAAATAGTTATTGTCAGAAAAACATGAAACAAAAAATGTTTGGAACCGTGGAATAGTTTTACTCGAAAATAATTACTTTGATAGCAGACGATAATAACCTTGAACAGTGGCGGAGTGAAGGGGGGGGGGGGTGGAGGAGAAAAACCCTTAGCCACTGGTTTTAACATGAATGCACATATTAATACAGTAGCTTGTGCAAATAAAAGGGCTGTTTTGATCAACAAACCCTTTCATAAGGTATTTTTGATCAAAAATCCCCTTCAAAAGGTATTTTTTGATTGAAAAAAACCCATTCAAAAGGTTTTTTCATCAAAAAACCCCCTCGAGAAGGTATTTTTGATCAAAAAACCCCCTCCAGAAGGTACTGATGGCTGCACTGGTGACCTTGAAAAATATTGATTTACACAAAAGATTTTACACGTTAAAATCGTTTGGTTTCATTAAGAGTTATTAATTTTTGTACACTTTTTAGTAACTAGAATGGTAAACAAAAAACGTCGGAGATATCTCACTCAAAAATTGTGGTAATAGCCATAGCGGCTTTCATGACGTACTTATTACATTAATTGACTTTCTACGCCCCAAAAATCTCAGTTCAAAACTAAAATTAAATTTATAGGTACGCACGTTGAGAAAAACGTAATGAGCAAGTGAACCAAAATGGCCGCTATCTTTGATGGCCTGTAAAATTATTTCGCGCAGGATTCAACATGTCTACCCAAGATATTCTCACATTAGAACACCTGCAGATCAAGATTCTAAAGAGAAAATCTCTGGACCTAAAAATTTTTACGGACATACATTGTGGGGCCTGGAATATAGACCGTTCGACCGATTTTCATGAAATTCGGCACAGAATTAGTTTATAGCATAGGGGTGTGCACCTCAAAGCGATTTTTCGAAAATTCGATTTTGTTCTTTTTCTATTCCAATTTTTAGAAAATTTTACCGAGCAAATTATCGTAACGTGGACGAGCGCAAGTTACTATAACGTGGACGAGCAAATTATGAAAACGTGGAACATGGGTGAGCAAAATGAACATAGCATATTGGCGAGAAATTCATCATCCATTATTTTTAAATATACAAGCTAACCAAATGACCTCTCAATGTTCTACTACGGGCAAAGCCGTGCGGGTCTCGCTAGTTATAAATAAAGTACTTTGAAATTGCAAAATAGATCAGAACACTGGTACTCTATTCACCGGAATACAGGGGTATTGCAGTCACTACAAACGGCATATTTATACAGTACAGTGGCAGACTTACGGGTTCGGGGGCCAGTCGCAAAGCATTTTTGTGAGTCCCTTAGCGATGAAAAGACGTAGGTAAAATATTTTCATAAAAACCTTGTTGGATCCCTATTTTAATAACTCTCGCTTTAATAACATTGACTTCTACAAAGACTCCAGTTATGTTATATTCTTGTTTCATTGCATACATTTTATGAAGAAAATCAAGGGCGGAGCTAGGAATTTTTCAAGAGTGGGGCGAATATGCACCTTTAAAAGTTCAATTATGGAAATTTTACCTACAGTTTCCGAACATCTCCCCTCAACATCATCGAATATGGTGTAAAATACCATTTCTGGAATTGCAGTTTTGAAAAATTAGCGGAGGAAAGTGCTTGAACTCCATTCATTCCTTTAACGTTAACAAAGATGGTTTGAAATTGCGTTACAATTGAAGTTTGTCTAAATAATACTTTTGAAACTTCAATATCGAAAAATTGCCCGTAAAGCAGCTCAGAGGAGGGGTGATCGCCCTGATCAATCCTCCCTTGAATCCGCCAATAAAGAATGTAGAGTCTATTTCTATGTAATGCAATTAAATTTTGACTATTTCCAAAAAAATATTGAAGTTATTTCACTCGTTCAGCAACGGTCGTATCTCATAAGATAGGTCCTTTACTGAGTCAAAAACATGGTTTAAATAATGCTTTGGGAAATTTTCAAAAAAGAAAGTCTTTGTTTTCCATTAAGTTATGCAATAAGGCAGGAAGCTAACATATTCGGAATCTTTGAAAGCTTTTTTGTGCAGTAAATGATAAATTTACTGAAATGGGGAGTTGTCCTTATGTGTGTATTTCTGTTCATAAATGTATAGATTTGAACAGTTTTTTTTCATCCACTTTTAGATGTGGATTATGAGCGAGGCGCACCGTTTCTTCATATGTTGATCCATAATATAAAAGCAAGTGAATTGGAGTTTGGCATCGATTGTAGGAAAGAATGGGAAGGAACAGCAGCAAACTACTATATGCCAGGAAAGACCGGATATGGTAAGCCATGGATCTACGTTTTCCAATGTTGTAGAAAGTTTATACAAATACTGATATTTGATGCTATTTATCTCTTTAATTGATGATAATTTGTAATAATGTCTTTTAGTTGATGACCTTTCAGTCACTTTGATGTTCAACTACGAAAGGTGACGTGGCAATCGTGAATCAGTTTTAATATTAGTCTTTAATATTTCGACTTCTAAATTCTTATTCATTTTAAAATAAAACACTTTTATTCATTCAATTTGGGAGTATCTGAGATCAGATGCCATTGGGCTTTTTTTTCCCCGAGTTCCTCTTAATGCAGAAAATAACTGCAAAAATATATTTGACTTGAAGATATTTTCTTCCTGTTTTCGTAAGGTTTAGCAAGGCATGAACTCTTTTACTTGTAAAAATTAATGTCATTTTCTCCTTAATCAATTGCAAAATTTTTCTTTTATTAAAGTTCTTTCTTCTGACTCAACTCAAGAGTAGTAGTGAACTTTAAATCACTCACATTTCATCAGAGTAATTAAGTAATTGTCATTTCCTCTGCAACCAGCTAAAAAAAAATGTCCCTTACTTTAAGTTCTTTTATCTTACTCAACTCAAGAACAGCGGAAAATCTCAAATTACGACTTTTTAACTTAAATACACACTGCTCTTTTCTCTACGATCAACTACAAAAGCTGTCTTACTTTAAATAATCTCAAAGAATGTTTAAGGGAATTTATTTATTTTTCGTATCTATACTAGAGGGCTCTACCCCCTGCTCGTCGACCACCGAATAATGCTTCGCAATCTTATTTGATTCGCAAAGATTTAAATCGTCAAGTAGAAAGAAACAGATTTAAGACGCATTAAGAGTCCCCTTTGGAACAAAAACACCCCTTCCCCGGGTTTCAAAATAACTTGTACCAACTTACAGATCTGTAAGGGCTAAGGGGCTCCTAAACATTGCAAAACTGCAGTTTTGTACGTTTGAAAAGTCGCTTTCATATTCGTGGTCTCTATTAATATATTTTGCTTTTTAGCTCGGGACTTGAATTGAGTTGAACCTAAGATTTTCCGTTAAAATCGAAACCCTTAACATTTATGAATAAGAAAGAAGAAAAAAAACGAATCTAAAAGACGCAACTATGGCAACATCAATAATTTGAATGGAGATGAGAATTTTCGAACTTGATTAAAGTGGCTTGTAATATTTTTCCCTTTTTAGATAGAAGCTTAGTTTTTCGACCATGAGTCGAGTTAGATCTGGACTAAAAAAAGCTACTATTTCCAGTGGTGTCAAAAACAAAACTGTGGGACCATTTTACTGATAGATTTAATGAAGAAAGTAGTGTCTAAATTTCAGCTAAGCCTAAAAAAAATTTGAGCTGAAAACGCAAATAACTCTCGCCGTAATTAAGTTAGAGCATTGAAACAAATTGCGTAGAATGCAGAAAATTCCACCCTTTCTAACGATATCTATCATTAATATGTGCAGGTAATTTTCAAACTTTAATAGGCAATTTACGCGAAATTTAAGCTTAAAAAATTAATTACAAGAAAACTAATTTGAAATTTAAAAAACAATCCTAAGTGCAAACCACCGGGGCTCGAAGTAATTTTGTACAAAATTTCAAGGCTGTTGGTGCTATGGGGTGTCTTGGACACAGGCCCGCCACAGACTTCCCTTCAGAATTTCTTTGACCTTACTTTTTTTAAGAGATAAACTAAAGAATGGGGTCGTTTCCAAAATTTTAAAAGTATTTTTTTTAAAGGAGCACGTTTAAAAACATAGGATCTAACCATTTTTAAAATAATATGACTAAGTTTAATATTAAAAAAAAAAAAATTACTTTAATCGGTGCGCTTTTATTGTTTAATGCTTTTGCCGATGACATCACAAATGATGAAATGCCATTCACTGTTGCCAATCAGAAGAGCACAATATTTAATTCGCATCTTTACTCACGTGTACTGGCAAAGATATGGTTGATAGCAAGCGTAGAGGCAATTTTTAATTCGCTTTTTGATTATCATAACGTGTAAACACAGTGAAAAATGCGCCAAAAGACATCATTTGTGACGTCATAAAGACCACGTCTTGTTGGAAAAATTGGACATTTTTAAAAAATTAATTAAAAAAATAACTGTTGGGAAAATGAAAGTATTTTCTGAGTCCATGTTATTTTTTTTGCTTATTCTATCAATTTCTGTGACTAAAAGTAGTACTTTTGACTGAAGGAAACTACCCCATTATTATGTATTTTTGATAGGCTCCTATCGGATGGTTGTACTCGCATACTGTCAAGAGCATTACATTCATCGAATGACGCATCGGTACTGGGTGTACAACGATAGAAAGTACTTCAAACCCACCCACATGGCGAAAGAGTATGGATTCAGGAGAGCGATTGCTGGCACATATTTCAATGTAACATATGATAAGTGATATTGATGTACGACATTGTACTGTGCAACTTATTTATTTTTCTTTTAAATAAAACTCGGAAGTTTCATATCGGTGGTGATTTTTTTGCATCATGTTTTCTGCAATGTTTTTATCAATAAAAAGTAAGCAATTTGAAAACTAAAAAGCTGAATTTATTGACGCAATTTTTCAGTTATTTTCATAACAAGTATCTAAAGTGTTTGCATTATAAAATCATGTTTCAGAAAAGATTTCATAGAAATGACTATGTAGGCAGGCTGCTAGGTATTTTGTCAACAAGAAACGAATGCTGACTAGAAATTTCAGTTAAAATTCAGTCAACAAAAATTTTTTTTGTTATTGTATAAAAAAGCTCTCTGTAATTTTATTACTTCATGTTTAAGGTCAAGAGACAATCTTCTGTACTTGATTTTCAAGCCTAACTTTAGATCAGGAGCAAAAGCAACAAAAACAGCGTCACTTGAATTCTGCGAATACTTCCAATATTTCAACTTTATGCATAGTGCGGAGGAGCAAAGGAATTTTGATTGCTCTTAGCGTGACGACTTGATTATGACTCTCCCTCACAAAATAGTCTCACGTTAATTCTGAATCAGAAATATTCCCTTAAGTATATACCCCAATGGCTCAGCGTGTTGAGGAGGTTAGAGGATTACCCTAAGGGTTTTCACACATATTGCTAATCCTAATACGGTAGCCTTTTAGAGCTTTTGACGAACCTCGCCCCAGAAGGTAAATATGCTCCAAATATGATACATATAGATATATAGATAGGTTTATTTGATTATTTATTAAATAACATCAATATCATATTCGCATATACGATATACATGTGTATGAAATGAATAAGGGGAGCAGATACAAAATGGTGCCAGCCTGAATTCTTCATACGCCAGCTCACGTTTCAAGTAAGTAGCAATGTCTCAGATTTTATAGGCCTACCTTTCTATTGCCTATTCCCGAATCTTTAATTTCTTTCTGGAGTTCTCTTCTCACCTGGGGTGGGCATTGAGGCGAATTGATCCCAGCTGGAAGCCTTTCATTCAATCAGGCTAACCATGGTTTCTTTGTCATAGACTCAAAGCAATTTCCGGCAGCGTTCTTATAAAAAACCTGCACCACAAAACGCCATTTATCAAGTGGAATCAGAGCTGCTGAGTTATGACATAATTACTATAGTACTCATACTTTTCCGTTTTTTTTTTTTTTTTTTACGAGGGTCATGTACTTTGATTGAGCAATTAGAATTCAATTTGATACTCAGTGGGAGGCGTAATTGATGGTTTTATTTGAGAATAGGGAAGAGTAAGGTTAAGCTTTTATTGCAGCAACAGTTGAGCTATTTTGTTTTGAGCTTCGGAAAAAAAAGGGACTAGCACTTAAAAATTAACTATTTAATTAAAGTATTTTCTTCTCTAAAGTTGTGTTTTTGCAAAGGAACCATGTTTGTTTCACTTGGTGTTTGAAATACATAGGGTTGCATACCAAAAATTTAAAGCCATCAAAATGGTAAAAATATTGAAATTGGCCAGCCATGTTATGGCATTTTTATGAAAATTGCTTACAATGTTAAAGAAAAAAAGCAATCAAAAGAAAAACAAATCAGTATTAGGAGCAGTTACACTATACTGCGAAGCATTTTCGCAACTGAACTCTTAAGAAATTTACTTACTCAAACAATCTTCTGGCATATGCTGCTTCTTTCTGTTCTTCAAAGTAACTTTCGCTGACATTTTGGGCAGATTTCACCGTCTTACTCGAGTCTTCCATAGGAAATTTAATAATGATTTTCCGGAAATGTTTCAAGTCCTTCGGAAGTGGGAGATCAAGACTCTGTGTACCTGCTGATAAAATAAACCAAGTCATAAATAAAAATATAGTGGAACTCGCTTATAACGAGCGCAAAGGGACCACGATATTTGTTCGTTTTAACCGAGTGCTCGTAAAAAACGAGTTAGTGAAAAAAAATCATAAAAATTCATCATACACTGGCCTCAAAAAGTTAAAGTACAACATGTTTTTCGAAGATCACTATAAAAAAAGTGGCAGTAACAATAAAATGCATAGTTTGCATGAATGATAAAAGCTTACTTTAAAACCATTTATAACCAAAAAAAATTGTTACCACTTTTATTTTATAGAAAAGAACATATTTTTACGAATGAGAAGAAATATGCAAATATCGAGTTTTCGTACTTTTGTGTGTAAGTTGTGTTGATTTTCAACTGTTGCTGGCAGTTTCGGTGGCAATAGACAATAGAGTTTAGAAAATGTCTCAGAGACGTCGTTTACCTTATTCGTTAAGGTGGAGGGCAGCTGGATGGAATAGAATTGTCGCAGGTTGATGCTGATAGACGTCTCAATGTGTTTCGTATTGTTGCTCAGCGACTTTAGGATCGATACCAATCCAAAGATTCTGTGTCTAGAGAGCTGTTCCAAAGAGCTGTTCTAGGCCGACCACGAGCTATAACACCTACAGAAGACCGTTTTCTAGTTCTTTCGGCCCGAAGGAGAAAAACCACTACTGTGCCGCAGCTGTTGAAGACCACTTTGCAGCATCAGGAATAAGAATCTGCTACTGCGGTGAGAAATCGTCTTAACAATGCAGGTCTCAATGCAAGACGACCAGTTATGTGTCTTCCCCTCAACGGACCATAGCGAAAGATCCGCTTATGCTGGGCAAGAGAACATGTTTCCTGGACCCAGCAGCAATGGGCTTCTGGGCTGTTCACAGACGAGTCCAGATTTACATTGGAGAGTGATTCAGGGCGTCTTCTGATCTGGAGGGAACAGCGCAGTAGATACCATCAATTCAAAACTGTTGTAAGACCACAGTTATAGAGTTGGTGGAATCATGGTTTGGGCACTTACCTCAACGGTTTGGGACGAATGGAATGGCCAGCTCGATCTCAGGACTTGAATCCAATAGAACATCTTTGGGACTATCTTGGCAGACAGGTTGATGCTTTAAATCATCCTCCAAGGTCGTTACATGAGCTGGAACAAGGCTTACTATGTGTCTGGTCTTCGCTTCCTATTCCGGTGTCCAACAACTTAATAAACAGCATAGAAAATCGATGCCGCCAATGAATTCAAGTTAGGGGAGCCACATTCTTTATTAGAACCCATCTTTGTGTTGTTTCTCTGACATTTTACTACATCACGCTGTGATGTTCTGTTTTTTTTTCAAGAATGGACTTTTCCATAAAGATTGCTTTTTTGTCATAAATCGTTTTTTCAATACACTTATACAAATTTCTATGACACATTCAGTAAAAAATCATTTAATGCACATATCCTCTCAATTTTTTGTTTCTACATTCATTCATTTGCAAATTAGACGCAATTACCCGTTGTACCTTAACTTTTTGAGGCCAGTGTAGATGCATTTTTTCTACTCTTTAATTACTGTACAGTACCAAAGAAACTGGTTACTTTGTTTTGAACTGTCTCAATGTCTGATGTGTTATTGTTCTTGATTAATTCACATGTACACACAGCATATTTATAATTTTTAAATGTTTCTTTACTCCACAAATTAAAAAAAGTGCTGTGGTCTATTGTTCTTAGGATTGATGATTTTTGTCACTAACTTTAGTTGAGTTTGGAATGTTATCAAAAAAGGGTAAGCAGAGCTGGAAGTCAATTGAAATTTTATGATTCACAAAAATATTGCTCGCTTTAAGCGGGGTTTGCTCGTTAAGAGCGAGTTATGCTCCCACAGACTTAACATTGCACCAACCAAATATTTCAAATTTCCTTGCTAAATCCGGGTTCTGGTTAAATCAGAGCTCGTTAGAAGCGAGTACGACTGTATAACGGCAGTGGAGCCCCGGTGAGAGGTCTTGGGAGGTCTCTGTGACCATCCAAAAATGTTCCTTGTCTGCATTTTTGTCTGACAGTTCGGCAAATATGGAGACAAGATCGCAATATATTGCGTATTTCAAGATGGCATCTAACGTCTGTTCTCATTGGATGTGTGTGTGAAGGCACATATTTTATCATTCGCTAAAATTCAGAATACCATTCGGTAAATTCATAATTTTCCCCTACAAAAAATTAAGTTAGGGACTCCCCTAAGTAAAGGTTTGGTAAAATAAACCGGATCGTTATGGACAGAGAACTTTTGCACCGAATTTTTTTTTTCTAAAATTCGAGAAGAAAATGGTATTTACTGCGCATCTTAATATTAAAAAATCTTCTGTGCGGACGTTTGTCACCATAAGGCTTTTAAACGGCTGGACCGATTTTGATCAAATTTTTTGTGTAATTAAGTTGTGGCGAAAATGGTTTCGAAGCGCGATGGATCGAATCGGAAACGTTTTTGTTAATTAATTAATTAATTTAAACATTGGGATGGTTATATCTCCCAAATAATTAGTATTTATTTTAACCTATTGTTGAGCGAGAACTTAAATAAATATTTAACCCGTTACCAAAGGACAGGAAGAAAGCCAGCTCTACTTTTTGTAATGAAATTTCCTACCGTGATACGTCAATTGAGAATAGATAAAACGTAGAGAGAGAGAGAGTGAGGCCTTCATTTCTTGAAAGCAACGATTTTAGGTCCTATGGTATATTTTAAAGTACTGGAAGGTTCACGGAAAACGTGTGTTCTGTCGTCGTAGTTGAACCATGTGACCGGATCGGTGCTTTAGGTTTTCCTAATCAAATGATCAGAAAGCATCGTACCTAGCAACATTTGTTTCTCGGCTGAAATCATCTGAGTTTTGGCACCAATGTCATTAATACTTTAAGGGATTATCAAACTAATCAGTACATTAATAAAAGAAAAGATGATGGAATTTAAAGACGAAACAAATTTTATTTTCGTTCAGATAAATTACAACAGGTTAGTTCTGTACACAAAAGATCAGTGCAGTGAAAGATCTTGACAAATTAGGCAATATATGAAGTTTAAAAAGTTTTCGTTCAAAAGATCGGACCGCTAATCGGTCTGAGTTGGCTTCGCTCACTGATCGGTTGGATTACAGTAACGTGGTGACTTGGCGACTTTGTCTATTTTTCATATGGGGGATGTTGCAGCGGGATTTCCCGTTTATTCTAGATGGGTAGTTAGAGTTTTACACTTAATATCTGCGGACGCTTTTTATCCTTTGAGTATGGCTGAAGGAACAAACCATCAAGTACGAGAGAAAAAATAGTTAATAAAACAACTGCTCAGTGGGCATTAGATAAATCAAGTTGTACCAAATATGCCACTTTTGACACCATAGCAGCTTAAATCATTCTTTTTACTTATTTTTTTCAACAGAACGGTTCAATCACTTGATAGTTTATTGAATTTTTTTTAACTTTTCAATTTACAAAGCTTGAACAGAACAACGTCTGTCGGGTTCTCTAGTATTTTTCCTAAAATATTCCAATACAATTCCTACATTAAAAATCCTTTTTATTGCTTATTTACACTTTCTTTAATTAACGTTCGCAACTGAAGGATATTTTTGTATCAGAAAGATTATTGTTATTTAAAGTTAAACGTTCTAAAACTTTGAATACTTAACTAAGATTTGTTTTGAGAATAAAAGCTTGCTAATAAGAGCGTAGCTGTTTTTAAACCCCAGAGAACCTTACAGGCTTAAAATGGAAGAGAGTTGAGGCACAGATTTTATGAAATAACCATTAGCATTTTTTTTATAATGCAACAATTTTTACTAATTGTTACACACTGCTGTATTTTAACTTTATAACGGTAATAGATGCCTTGTGGAAAATCAACGGGAGTGGGAGGTCACTGTGACTTCTCAAAAATTTCCATATTCGGCAAAATTAGTAACAGTACTGCAATATTGTAATTTTCGGAAAAAAAATATTTATAATGATTCTTAATGTCCCTTTTCATTAAGAGTAGGTTGGTATGAGTCCATTCCCGTATTTTACCATTCGGCATTTCATTCTCTATATTGTGAATTTTCTTCCACCCAAAAAGTACGGGGCGCCTTTGAATAACGCATACGGGTCATTCTTCAGAAAACGTAACTTTTGAACATAATATTTTTTAATTTCGAAACCTTTTGTATTCTTTTTTTTTTCTTTCTTAAATGAAAGTGTTACCTATTTGAAGTAACCATAAACAATGGCTCAACTAAGTTCCAATTATTTTACTCATAAATAAAAAAAAAATAAATAAAACAATGCCTTGTTTATGGAAATAAAAAAAGGAAAAAAGCTTTTAATGTTTAAAAATCGAGGCCAATTTAATATCAAAGTAGTAATTTTGTTAATTATGTAAACAAAGAGCATTTATAATGTTGGAATCTAACATTAAGCTCTCCTAAGTAAAGTACGGCTAATTAGTAGTTATCCTTTTAGTTCAAATGTGTGTTAAAAATAGTATTTAGTAAATTTGAGAATATACTGGCAATTTATAATTTTGGTAGAATGCCTAAGATTGATGTTTTTCCCCTCCATCAGTTAGTTTCACCTCAGAAATAATGACATTGATAAGGTCTGTCACGGAGGTAAGGAATTTTCCATTAATATAGGTCTAATGATACATTTTTCAGGGAAATATTTTGTTTCTTTGTTGCTACAATCTGCACATGTTAAGCACATGAAAACATGTTCACTTCTTTTTTTACATTAATTTACACCCTTGAAATTCAAGTTCACGGAGATGAAAAGTCACAATAACCACACTTAATTTTTAAAGCAAAATCCACATCTTCTTGTTTCTCGACAAAAATCTCACAACTTTTTTTATGGCTGAAAACAAACCATGGAAAATAAAATTTGATGTCCTTACTGCCACGTGTTAATGAGGAATGGCATTTTGTATTTAGGTTACGGAGGTGAGAATTTATTGTGTGACATGACTCCTTATCCTACTAAAACGAACTAAAACACAATATTAAAAAATTAAATATACTTAAGCAATTAGTATTTGAGGCACTTGTGAAAGGAATAATAAATAAATAAGTATATACTTTTAATTAAACAATTAAGCAACATAAACAGTCACACAAGGTGTGACATGCCACGGAGGTGAGAATTCACATGCTGTGAACAAAAATATACTAAAATAAAAATTATTATTTAAAAAATTGTTAGCATGTTTAAATAGATATATTTTTGATAAAATTAAAACGCATTGTTGAATAAATTGTTCCTTAAAGTTTTTTCTGTAAAAGGCGCGTGACAGAAAAGTTACACATTTTGAAGAATGACTCATATAATAAAAGCACACCAATTCTGAACATTGAACAAAATTGAAATTCTTTCACGTTAAAGTGAAATACAGTCGGACCCCGGTTTAACGTACCTCTATTTAACGAATTTCGCGATTTAGCGATTTTTTTCTTTTGCACCGACTAAAATGATAGCAAAACCCCCCTATTTATCGAATAATAAACCCCGAATTAACAAATTATTTTAACAGCCGAAATTTTTTTTTTGTTAATTTGAGTTAGGAAACATTGGATTGTTTTCTAAATGATACATCTATCTTGTCCGAAGCAGAAAAAGACGTTTCTTGGAATCAGCCATTTTTGACGGACAAGGGGGCAACCAATGAATAGCGATTCTGATGAAGAAAACGATAATGAAACTCCCATTAAAACTGCTTTTCTAATGCTTTGCATGGCTTGGAAACTGTAAAAAGTATCTCATACAGCAGGCTCTAAATGACAAAGTATTTTTTTCTCTATATGAAGTCGAAAGAACTATTCCACCAAAAACATTCTGTAAAAAACTAGCCAAGTCTCGATGGAGCGGCTTTTTTATCTCTAAAAAGTAATGAAATCTAGAAAGTCATGACAAGTCTAAGGTTCCTTACTGTGATTTCTTTATTATTATAGTTAATGTTATGTGACTTGGCCGTTAAACATTTTTTATACGTTAGTGGGTACAAGTCAATTTTGTTCACACGTTTTCCAAGTGGCAATTTTCCATCGTCAATGGGTAGCGGTTCAGGCGACAGATTGGTGCAATGGTGTCATGGAGCACCTTGTTTTGTACCCTTGTGTACCCTTTAACGGCCAAGTCACACAACATTAACTATAATAATAAAGAAATTGCAGTAAGGAACCTTAGACTTGTCATGACTTTGTCTAGATTTCATTACTTTTTAGAGATAAACAAGCAGCTCCATCGAGACTTGGCTAGTTTTTTACAGAATGTTTTTGGTGGGATTTCACTTCTTTTTGTAGAAACATTTAATTTGTGCAATGTTCGAGTAGACTAAAGTTAGGCTAGATTAAATTAGAAGATGTGTCCCACTACGCTGGACTTTTGCAATGACAGTCGATTTTTTTATGTACCAATAGTAGAAGGGGGCATTACCATATCTCTAATACAGCTGAGACCAGCTGAGGATTCTTCATTAGATACTTTAGACTTTTGATTTTTGACATGAAATGAAGCGGCCCACCAAGTTGAATATTTTTTGTAAAGGCGGTATGTCGGTCTCTAATAGTTTGGTTGGGCTCTTGTGTTTTCTAATCAGGGTCACTCCAGATCTTCCATTAGCCTAGTTTTTATAGTTTTCCCTTTATGTGGCCATTAAACCCTAACTTTGTACCAAATTTCACCTTTCTGAGTTTATGGGAAGTATTTCTATTTTAAGGATCATGAGTGAGTGATTGAGTGAGTGAGTGTCATAAATGCGAAACTTTGGTTTCGCTTAACCTCGGAACTAAATGAGCTACAGATTTGAAATTTCGGATTTTAAGTATGTGATTATAGCTTACTGGAAGACGAAAATTTCTGCGTTCTGGTCTCATCAGAAGGTTCTCAAATAGGGGTTTGTTAATGCGGCGAAATGGTTCCGTAAAGGATGGTACGGCAGTGTTTGCTTCGCGCTCGACTTGGCGGGGGCACTGCCGTGCCCCCCGATTTCGAGTATTGAGTCAAGTATCAAGGAAATTGTCAAACATCTACTACTCAGTACTTTAAAATTTAAAATTATCAAGTGTGTAATAAGTCGCGGAACGCTGAATAAAAAGTGTACACTTTCTAATTATGGATAATTTTGTGCAGTTACTTATTTTTGGGCTTTTGGATAAGGTAATTGCTTTTTTTCTACACCCCTTTTTTCGAAAAACCCCGATTTAGCGAATAAAAGTTCCGGTCCCAATGAGTTCGTTAAACGGGGTTCGACTGTATTCCCAAAAATAATGTCAAATGTTAACATTATTTGTTCACGTAAAATAATTCCAAATATCTTACTGTACGGAAGGTATCTTCCTTATCTTCTTGCCGAAACGAATTCATGATGTCGCCGGTGATAACGCGACAGTGAATAAAAGAATTATGCCCTACATTTGATCATGAGCCCTGTCTGACAAACTACTACTACGCCTATTTTTGTACTGAATAAAGCACTAAATTACTCAAATGTCAAGTACATGATTCCCTTTCAGAAGCCTCTGTGATACATTGTTGCTAGAGGATGTGTTGCGTGTGCTTTGATTACGTTAGTTCTTGACCTGTTCGTGAAAATGTTCGAAAACGTGAAAAACGTTTACGGTGTTTCCAAAAAGAAGCTAAAATCGTCACAGTCATTTGAAGGTAACTTTGAACCTTGAGGGTTAATTGTATCATTTCCTATTTTTGAGCAGGGGAGAGTGTTGTATCTGGGACACTTTTCATATTTTAATTTTTAACGTCAATTATTTGAATCAAATTTAAAATCTAAAAGTCACATTAAAATACCCAAACATACTTCTATGCAACATATTTTTTAAAATTCAGAAAGTTTGAAAATAAAATATTGCCAGCCATTTAAAGTAAAAGTTCCAATCTGTCCCAAGGTACGGCATTCTATAGTACCTTGGGACACATCCTGTTGCACTATGGGAAAGTCGTCATGATTCAGGAAACAGCCATATACTTAAACCAATTTTGCACCAGAAAACAAAAAAATATTTTTTTTCCATGGTAGTGAATTAAATCATGAATAATTAATTATGAATTATGAGTAATGAACTATCAGTTATGAGCAATGAATTATTATCTAAAATTAAAGTTTTTTAAAAGACTACATAAAATTTGAACATGTTCCATGTTCCTAAACATATCTTAATTATTAATAACCATGCATATGTTGTACCTTGGAACGTGTCCTAAGATGCAAAATGTTTGGCTGTCCCAAGTTACTATTAACCACGGGCAATGCTTTGCGGGTACCGCTAAGATAAACCTGATTTCTAGAAATAATTTAACATTTCCGTTTTTCTCTTTTTCCCATGAAAAGATATTATAGCTTTAAATGAGGAATTAAATAAATAAATTAATAAATAAATAAAAAAGAGCTCGTTTTTCTTTCACAAATAGTCAATAGCTTGAATGCCAAACTAATGTGCCAATAGCTTAATTAAATCTGTAATAGATATTTGTTCGATAATTCCATTTAGCGAAATAATGCTAGCCCTAATCTTCCTGGAAAGGAAGATGGATAGCAGAAGTTAAATGAGCTGTCAATACTGTCTCCTTATCTGATCTAGTTTACCGTTATCTTCATTAAGACGGCTGAAGATGCCCTGACAGCCAGAAATTCATCTTCTAAAGCTTTCCAATACATGAGAGGTTTTAATTTCGTTTCCAGAGACTTTAGCAAAAGCTGTTTCACAACTCACGTTCTTATTTAAAACTGGAGGTTTATTTTTCAGTGTTTTTCTTTTCAATACTTATTTTTCACCGTGTAATTTTTCTGGAAGAATATTTCATCATGCATTTATATGTATTTTTTGAATAAACGTACCAACACTTCTTGACTTTTCTCATTTTTATGGGTGAGTGTCATGTTAGCTTTGATTCGCAATTCAAATAAACTAGCTAATGGCTGCTGCAAGGCAGAGCAAAGGCGCCCCCCCCCCCCGCGCAAATTCTATGAAGCATCCCCCAGAGCGAGAGCCTCCCACCTCCTCAAATTCGGGACAAAAACCCTCTGAAATTAACCTATCTAAAAACTTCAACAGCGCAGTTTGCACCATGGATTCCTCTCGAACTCTTGCGGGCACTTCTGTGAAAGAGGTAAAACAAACAAATCCAGCAATTTATAACTTGCATTTAAAAAGCTCAGTGAATGACTATTAACTTTTCTTAGTGTTAATGGGGTTTCTCATTTGTAATTTTTCGCCATGGATTTTTTAAGTATTGTAGATATTCTACTCTATGGAACTGTTTATAAATGATGTTTCACTTTTTACCAACAACTATGATCCCTCCCCACCTCCTTTGTCACAAACTGTCACCGTTCACATTACCCCTTCGCCTTGCCACACGTCACGCTGTATTTTATAAGCATATAATTAAAAAAATGTGATGTCACACTTCTTGTTACCCACTCACTTCTCTTTGTCACACACTGCCACCACAGTTTCACGAATCCCCCCTCCAAACCGTGAGATCATTTGTGGTTATCTTACCCAAATTAATTTTCAATGATTTCATCAAACCTTCCGTAAAAAATACATAAACTATGTACAATTACATGTATATGTATCAATTTTATTTATTATTTCATATTTTGATGGAAAAAATTATCACCCGTTCATTTTTTACATTCTTTTGAGAAATACCCAATATTTGGGTACCTAGCCAGACCTAGGTAAATTCCCAAAACATATTTAGGGTATCGACATCAGTAAGACATGCTTAAGTCATCGCTCTCAGGTTAACTCAATTTTCTGAGCCTTTTAATGTAACTTTTAAAACTATTTTTCTCTCATGCAGCTACATCTCATCTAACATTTGGCTGCTTCTGGATCCTCTAAATCAGTTAATTCTATTTTTATTTGCTCAATTTCGAAGAAAAGTCCAACCTCCAGTAGCAGACACCGACAATTCTGATGATACCCAGTAATAGATAGGATGTGGAAAGTGATAGGATGTCGAAAATATGAGTAATGAACAGAATTCCCCTTTTCTCTTTTAAATGAGCAAAAGTTCTTTATTTTTAGATCTAAAACCTTATAATTTCAAATAAACATGAAACACTGGCAGACCTCTGGGTAGCTATTCATAACTTTCCACCACTGCCTTGAAAATACCAACTGGCTCATAAAATTCACTCTACTAACACTAGATGGTTGCACCGCATTCATGGGTCGCAGCAACATGAGTTTTACCTGCCTAAAATTCTTATTATTTAAGTCCAAACTTACTACTGTGTTACTGGACCTTTGTCTGTTACTGGTGCCGTTACATTACCTCCCCATTGGGTATATACCCGATACACGTCACTATATACATGTGTGTGTATTTATTTCTAAATATATATGGGTTTCAAACAAAATATTTTGTAATTTTGTAAGAATACACAAATTTTTTTATTTCAAAAATATTTATCTCGCTTAAAAATAAGAAAAAGAGGCAAAACATTTCCATTCTTGTTTTTGACAGAAAAAACTGCCCTCCCATGCCATACAAGAAAGCAAAATATTCAACGACTCGTTAAACTCATTTCTTCCCTCAACAATGGCGGAGGTGATATTTCACCTGTGAGCCAACTTTGACATCGCCTGCAGAAGATATTTACCGCATACATTTAGTGGACCGCTTTGTGTGTGGTTCTCCTGGCGTGCCGACCCACACAACAAGCGGTATTATCTCATTTTTCTCCTTTTTCCTCCCCATCCCCTTCCTCGAGAAAGTTGTGTACTTGGTCGTAGATTTGTCTAGTTGTAGAGAAACGGGACTGCGACATCTATCGCAAAACAGAAACGAAAAATGGCTGTCTTGTTGAATTTTGAGATTTACGTATGCCAGTTGGAAGATAAATGATTTGCGCTCAAAGTAATGCTTCAGATTCACAAAGCTTGTCGTTCAGCATGTCTTTTAGGTATTGTTGAGGTTAAGCGTGCCGGATTAGTGTTTGTGTGGATTTATTTGATATCCGGATCTTTGTGCATAAACATAGCCCTTACTGTTCTTACCTCTAGGTAAGATTATCTTTTTCTATTAGCTGGTTTCTTGCGGTTGGCTCTACTCTGCAACGCAACACAACACAACCATTGAACTACAACAAAAGTGGACTGTATAACTTTTATTATGATTAATTCATACACTTGAGAGCAGCATTCTTTCAACCGCTCTGACCTTAAACTCCCTGAATTGGTTGCATCCAGAGGTTTTTAACTAAACATAGGTGGCGCTTTAACATACCGGGCCACGTTGAAACATATATGGTTTCAAAAATTATATGATAAACTATAGAAAAAAAAAACAATTGAGAACTAACTACTATCAAGTATACATTACTGGCAACAAATATGAAATACACATTATTAAAGTTTGTAAAATAATAAAACAGATGTAAAGAAGCCTTTTTACAAAACATAATTATTTACCAATCCATTAGTAACAGTCACCTAAAGTTCATCAGTCCATATTAGGCAAAACTGCTACTTTATGAATTGGTCGGCGAAAAATTCCAGTATCGGTCTTTATGTTAACAACTCGCACATTCTGATCCGAACCAGGGAAAACTTCCATTACTCTACCTAACCTCCACCTTAGAGGAGGAACGTTGTCCTCTTTAATTAAAACTAAATCATTTACTTTAATATTTGATTGTTCTCGTACGCATTTGGATCGCTGTTGCAACGCGGAAACATATTCATGTAACCATCGTTTCCAGAAACTCTGAAAAATCTGTTGAGTTAATTTCCAGCGATAAGAAGGGGGAATTTTTTCGTTGAGAAGATTTTCTTCTGGTATTGAAGAAAGCGATGTACCAACCAAGAAATGCCCAGGAGTAAGAGCAGACATTTCGGATGGATCCTCTGACAAAGGGCTCAACGGTCGGGAATTTAAACAAGATTCAGTTTGTGTCGTTAGCGTTGAAAATTCTTCCAAAGTCAATTTTTGGTCTCCTATTGTACGTTTTAGGAGAGATTTAGCGGATTTGACAGCTGCCTCCCAAATTCCTCCAAAATGAGGGGCGGAAGGTGGATTAAAGTTCCATTTAATTCCCTCGTTGGCGAAATAATTATGAACGGGTTCTTCCTTCTGGAGAAGTGCAATAACTCTATTCAATTCTTTATTTGCAGCTACAAAATTTGACCCACAATCCGAAAATACAACACTTGGTTTTCCTCGTCTCGCCACAAATCGTTTTAGTGCAGCTATAAAACAGTCTGCAGATAAGTTGCCAACAATTTCAATGTGCACAGCCTTTACGGCTAAACACACAAAAATACAAATGTAAACTTTTAAGGTTCTAACCCCGCGGCCAGATCGCGGTTTTACTAGAAAGGGTCCTGTAAAGTCTAGACCGGTTTTTGAAAACACTCGTGATGGCATTACTCTAGCACGCGGCAAATCAGCCATCACCTGGGTTGCTGTTTTTCCCTTGAGTTTGAAACACTTAATGCATTTCCAAATTTCCTTTTTAATGGCCGACTTAGCGTTAATTATCCAAAACTCCTTACGTATAACAGATAACAAAAGAATAGTACCCGCATGTAAATATGTTTCATGATAGGAGCGAATGATAATGGTAGTTAAGTGGTGATTCTTTGGCAGGAGAATGGGATGTTTCCTTTCATTTGAAAAAGGAGCATTTTCCAGTCTACCACCAACACGTATGACACCATCTTCATTTATAAATGGCTTTAAGGAAAGTAATTTACTATTGGCAGGAAGTGGTTTTTTATTCTCCAAATGAAGATACTCAGTGGAAAACTCTTGCTTTTGAACTATCTTCACCAAAATATTTCTAACGGCTTTCATTTCATCACTAGTCAGATAGCCAATGCTTCGATTTTTGGGATATCGAGCATTTTTAATGAAACGTAGGCACCATGCCATCATGCGGCGTAATTTAACATATGATGAAACTTTAACAATTATTGGAAAATCAACAGACGATGTTCCATATAAACACGAAGCCTTTTTTCGCTCTTCTTTTAGAGCGTCCGTTGACAATGGTACTTCTACATGTGGAATTTCCTCGTGTCTAAGCCAAGGAGGACCAGACCACCATAAGTCAAACTTAAGCAGTTCAGAGGGTAAAAGTCCTCTACTTGCACAGTCTGCTGGATTTTGGTCTGAAGGAATCCAGCGCCAGTGTTGAATAGGAAGGATCCCTTGTATTTCAGAAACCCGGTTAGCAACAAATATTTGCCAACGTGACGGCTCAGATCTTAACCATGCTAAAACGATTGTGGAATCTGTGAAGGCGTGTATTGCATCAATTTGAATATGTAATGACGAAAGAACGATTTGTAGTAAATGCACTAACAACACAGCTGAGCAAAGTTCAAGGCGCGGAATCGATATTGTTTTCAATGGTGAAACACGAGTCTTCGATGTCAACAGGCTAACTTGATGACTGGACGTATCAGAAGATTTTAAGTAAATTACTGCAGCGTATGCCTTCTCAGAGGCATCACAAAAACAATACAGTTCAATATTAGACGCTTCGTGCAAAAGAACTCTTCGAGGCACCGTTACAGGTTCAAGTTGAGAAATATCGTTGCTATAATTAATCCATCGCTCCTTAAGCTCCGGAGGCACAGGATCATCCCACGATAACTGACATTTCCACAAATCTTGAATCAAAATTTTTGCAGTTATAATAAATGGCGACAACCACCCAAGGGGGTCGAAAATGCTTGATACACTAGACAAAATAGATCTTTTTGTAGGGAAGGCTCTGTGCTTATCCGAAAAATGAATGTTATACGTAAAGTCGTCGAGCGTTGGGTTCCATCTCAATCCCAATACTTTAATAAATTTAGAATCGGCGGTACTAGAAGAACATGCGGACAAGCCCTCTGATTTGCGTAGTCTTTCCAACACAAACGAATTGTTAGTACACCACTTGTGCAATTTAAATTGTCCTCTTCTAAGGAGATCATTCAGTTCATGGATAAGATCAATCGCCTCCTCTTGCGTTTTAGCGCCAAACAGGCAGTCATCAACGTAAAAATTATGCATGATTAGATCAACTGCCTTTGGAAATCTCGCTGCCTCATCAATTGCCAGCTGTTTAAGTACTCGCGTAGCTAAATAGCTAGCAGATGCGGTACCATATGTGACAGTACACAACCTATAAGTCGAAATTGGTTTAGTGGGGTCATCCCTCCACAGAATTTTTTGAAAATCTCTATCTGCATCATGAATCTCTATCTGGCGATACATTTTTTGTAAATCACTTGTAATTGCAATGTTATGACATCTAAACCTCAATAAAATAGCGAAAAGATCGTCCTGCACCTTTGGACCATTCATAAGCGTATCATTTAATGATACACCAGATGTAGTTTTTGCACTAGCATTAAAAACTACTCTTAATTTTGTGGTGGAACTAGACTCATTAATTACATGATGGTGCGGAATACAATAATGAGCATTTTCTTTGCATACCGTATTGTCGATTTCCATATGCCCAAGATCGAGATACTCTGTCATGAACTTTTTGTATTGCAAATAAATGTCAGGCATTTTTAGAAGTCTTTTTTCTAGACTATGAAACATTTTAAATGCGGTGACCTTGGAGTTACCTAACAGTTTTCTATTAGGTTTAAACGGAAGTCTAACAGAATACCTTCCTTCTTTATTGCGCGTATAATTTTCTAAGAAATGCGTTTCACAAAGCCTTTCTTCCCTTGTAAGCGATTGTGTTGACGGAATTTGTTCTAATTCCCAAAACGACTTAACTAGCTCATCTGTACTAACACTTAAACTATTAACAGAACTAGATTCTAAGTCACAACAGCTGAGCGTTGTGGCTCCTGCGATTATCCACCCTAATCTAGAACATACTGCGAACGGAAGATTTTCACCCCGTTTTATTACCTCTCCGTTTACAAGCGAAAAAAATACATTTACCCCAAATAGAATGTCTATGCTTTCTTTCTTAAAATAAGAGGGATCTGCTAACAATAAATCCTTATACTCATTAAAACATTTCACAGGCGTAGTTGAATTGGGCAATTCCCCACAAATTTTATCAATGACGTAAGCGGAGGTTACTATCTTAAATTCAGTGTCAAAATGAGAGGAAAATACTAACTCGACTGCTCCATTGCTTAGCGTATTATAACTTCCTAAACAGGAAACTGAAATTTGAGCAGGGTTAATTTTCAATCCCAATTGCTTGGCACATTCTTTCCTAATGAATTTTTTTCTGAGCCCGTATCCAGCAAACATTTACAACTTATCCACTCATTTTTAGAATTTCTAATCTTAATTACAGCAGTGCATAAAAGAACAGATGAATTGCTATTATTCATACTAGTTCCCAATTGATTACCATATGAATTATTTGCACATACTATAGACGTAACTTCATTTTTGCGATTTAAATCTAAACTCGTTTCTACTGAACAAGGAATAAATTCTTTAGCACTTACAGAAGGAAACCTAGGTATCGACCTATTTTCATTTTCTTGATGTAACATACTGTGGTGCCTCTTCCCACATTTGAAACAAGTATTACCACTTTTACATTTTCTAATTAGATGCACATTAGAGAGGCAATTAAAACACAGTTTATTTTGTTTTACGAAATCAAATCTTTGCGGTACGGGTAGACTGCGAAATTTTACACACTTTGATAAGTAATGATTATCTTTACAATATGAACATACAGAAACCGCAACCAAAGCGTTAACTTTAGAACTTGTGGGCTTTTGTACTTTACCGACTGAACCCATACTGTTTTGAATTGTTCTAGCGTAACTTTTTAGAAACTCTATTAAATCCCTAAGTTTCGGAATTTCAGAATTCTTTGACTGGCGTTCCCACCATAATTTAGTGGAAGTATCTAATTTTTGTAATATTAAATACAACATTAAGGTATCCCCAAATTTATCAACCGATTGACCCAGCGTTTCTAATGAACGAATTATTTCATTGACATTATCTACGAAAGTCAACAAAGCAGAAGCGGATTCATTTTGAATGCTTTGAAGATCCAAAAAGCGTTTAATGTGAGCAAAAGTTTGCTCTCTTGTATTTGAGTATCGTTCATCTAACAAATTATACGCAATTTTAAAATTACTATCAGATATTGGAATAGAATTTACAATTTTCGCAGCATCAGCTTTTAACGAGGTTTTTAAATATTGAAGCTTTTGAGCATCAGATAGAGATTCATTTTTTGTTACTGTTGCATTAAAAAGATCTTTAAATGTTAGCCAGTCGATAATATTGCCACTGAAATTGGGCAAGGACAGTTTCGGCAGCTTTATTGTTTCACTTCCGTAATTTGTTTTATCTGCGCTACTTAAACTGGAGACGTTTAACTCTGGTTTCTTCTGCTCGTTCAGTTTTTTCTCAGCACGAAATTTAATTAGTATTACTTTTTCGTTATACGCAAAAACACTTTCTAACTCGCTATCTAATTCTTCAAGATTTTCAATTAGCGCTTCAACCTTATAGTCAATATCTTTCAATTCAGCCTCTTTTTGCTTTAACAGTTCTAAATTTTCAGATATTTCCTCAAAGTTAACGTCTTGTTCTTTTAGATTGCCTTCAATTTTCTTTACGTAATTTGTCACTGCTCTTCTTACGATAGAACGTTTTGCTTTCACGCGTGTCAACTCAATTTCACTTTCCTTCGCGTCTTTAGACATTTTCTGGTTATTTAGCAGTCACTAATTTCAAACTTGAAATTGCTACTCACCTCCTTTCATGTACAGGATTCGAATCGTAATGCGTAAGTTATTTCACTCCATGCGTCGTCAACTTGCGTTACATTTCTTCACGAGCCATTCTTTTTAATGTCCGGCTCGACTGACCATGTTCTTACCTCTAGGTAAGATTATCTTTTTCTATTAGCTGGTTTCTTGCGGTTGGCTCTACTCTGCAACGCAACACAACACAACCATTGAACTACAACAAAAGTGGACTGTATAACTTTTATTATGATTAATTCATACACTTGAGAGCAGCATTCTTTCAGCCGCTCTGACCTTAAACTCCCTGAATTGGTTGCATCCAGAGGTTTTTAACTAAACATAGGTGGCGCTTTAACACTTACTACAAGACTAATAAAAAGGATTACTTAACGTTTGATTCTCAACCTTTTTTAGTATGTCGAACAGTAAAATGTGTATTTGAACTGTGACGTTTCCAATTTAAATTTTGCATTTTCGCAATCACGAATTGTGATAGGACCCTACTTGTTGGGATTCTTGTTTTTAAAAATGACTCCTATTGCAATCATAATTGCAAAAAACATAATTTGAATTCAAGACGTCAAAACTCAAATGAATGCCAGTGGATGGTTGTTGGATGTTGTTTGTTGAAGGATGTTTTTATCTAAAAAGGATTGGGCAAAGTCGAGGGGGTCGGGTATAAATAAATTCGATTCCGCGGGGACATGAAGGGCATCACCGACCAGGAGGAGAGCAGGGGCGGATACAGACTACCATTTTAGGGGGGAGGGTCATGCTAAAGAATGACCCCCGATCCTCGAATAAATCTACGGATTTGGGCACGAAAATTTGTTAAAATGTTTAGGTGTCTATAAAAAGCACGAAATCGGTCAGAAATAGGGCTCTTAATAGGCATAAACGTTTCAAGTTAATTTCATAAGCAATAAAAGAATACATTTCAAAAATGTACTTAAAAAAGTTAATTAATTGAAAAGACGACTGAACTCGTTTACATTTATTCATACGGTGTTTGAACACAATGTGGACGGACACTATTGTCGATGGTTTAGAGAGGGTCATGACTCCCATGACCCTCCCCTTGTATCAGCCATTGGAGGAGAGACCTGCTCATGAAGGCCTGCCGACCAGAAGACGTGGGCACCACCCCAAGAGAAGGGACATACACGCAGAGGCCCGTGGACCGGAGAAGTTTGCATAGTAAGCACAGAAAAACAGAATCAAAGGAACGTCAACTTTGGTCAAGTGAAAACAATAAACAATCGCGATTTCTCAAGGGGGGGGGGGAACTTGAGCCGAAGCTTTTTACCAAAAGAGGCACAGTATTAATTATCTAAGAATTGCAAAATAAATAGATCGTAAGTTTTTCTACACTACTTACAACAAAAAGCAGTAAAAAAAGGCAGTTATTGTTCCTATATAAGAAAGTAAAGCTTTAAAAAACAATTCCAGAATACAAATTCAGAGCACAAATGCAAGCATACTTCACCATTTTAGTAGTTTCCACCCTTAAATGCCAAACTTATAGGTTCTAGATCCTAAAATTACAGCACTAAAAGTAAAAAGTCGTATAAAATTTTATCATATAGATTTTTTTTTTTTTTTGAAAATATTTTTTTTTTTTTTTTTTTTTTTTTAAGTGGACTAGTAAAAACCTCAAGACCGATCACTTTCTCCCAGAGGTAGAGAGTGCCTGCGTTAAATGTGAACAAATCCTAAAGAAACAATTTTGTTAAAGCTTCGAATTAATTTTTACTTGCTTTCAAATAACGCTATATTGATGACGAACTATGATTAAAAAATTTGTTTGATTATCATAGTAAGCTAAAATTAAACGTAAGCAAGGCTCGTAATTATTTGTTGTTTGAAAATAACAGACTTTTAAGATCCAAGTTCAATATTTTTTGAAAATAAGTACGTTATTATTTATAGACAGCTCCTTGGTAGAAACGTTCATAACGATGTTGAAAGAGAAGAAATGCCTCTAACACTCACCTTGCATTTCAGTAAAGCCTCAATTCCTACCTCATTAAGTTCACAAGTAAAGCTTTAACTTGAATAATTTTGTTTGATCCTTGGAATTCACATTAAAACAATGCTAAATGATCATGGATAATTGCATTAACATTTCATTTTTTGCAGTTAGGTTGAATGTTTTACAGTAAGAAAAGAAATCACTGCTTTGTTAGTTTCGAACTTTTCAAACTGTACAACATCGGAATCATCTTTAAATGACCTTTCTTTTTTCTAATTGCTTCTCAAATTGCATCGAAACAAAAATTTAAATCCAGACAAATTCAATTTACTTTATGTTAGGTAAAACTTTTAATGGTTTGTTTGAACTTTTCATTGTTGGAAATCATTTCTACATATATGGGATCATTTTGCTCGTTCCCTTGATTTCATGCACTCAAATAATACCAAAAACCGTAGCCAATTAAGTTTAAAAAGGCTTTTTTAAAATTTTCTAACCGTTTAAATCCGAAGGAAAAAAATCTTTCTTGGATGTTTTGTTTTGATTCCTGAAAAAGTTGTATTAAAACAATCTGAAAGCCAAGGGTAATTCAATTTATGTGTTGGGTTATTTTGCTTTTGCTCTTTTTTTCTTACAAATTACAACTTTTGTTAGTCATTTTTCTCTTTCGGGGGGATAAAAACAATGGGGCACATTCAAAAATAAAGACACGAAAAAAGTTTCCAAGACAAAATCATGCAAATAATTCTATCTCAATCGCTAAGTCATTTACCGTTGATGCTATGATATTTAACGAAGATTGACTATGATATTTAAAGAAAGTAATTTCTACATACAGTGGCTCCCAAAAGTGTTCGTACACTTTGAAATTTTTTAGTAAAACCAAAATAACTCGAAACTGAATTCGAATATGGAGTCCAATATTTTTTCACATCATTCCTATGTCATTCTAAATACAACCCATAGGTTTTTTCAAAATATTAATGGATCTACTTTTTGAAATGGGTCAGAAAACGAAGAGTCAGAGAAAAAAACACGCCACAAAAGTCATCGTACACTCAAATATTTTCGAATAAATTCATGCTTAAAATTATCATATGCCATTTTATTAGAATTTTTGCATTGCGTTGAGCCTTATAAGTCATTTGGCTTTAATTTTTTGTTTATTTATTTCTTAATATTATGCTTATTGCTATAAAATCGCTGGTATTCGTAAAAAACCGCAAACACCATTCAAAATTCGAATTTGTTTCCCACATTTGCCGTAAATTGGTTTGAAATGACTCTAAATTAGTTAATTTATTTGTTTGTATAGTAGAGTGCTTGATAAAATGCTTTTAACAAAGGAATCGGACCGAAAACAAGGTAAGAAAAGGTCAACCGGCAAAGTTGACAAAACGTGATCGGAGATTTAAAGTTAAAAAAATTATAAAAAATACACATTTGAGTGCTGTAAAAGTTTCTACAGAGTTAAAAAAAAAAAAAAAATTACGTTTAATTTTCACGTAAAATTTTTCGCCTAGTTCTCTGATTAGCTGGATTAAATGGGGCCTCTTCCCGCAGAAATTTTCTTCTTCGCACGAAAAACACAAAGCTTACGCTTTTCGTCGCAAAATCAAGGATAAATAAGCTAAAAACATTTTAGAATTACGTCTTATTTACAGATAAAAATGAATTCAACATTTTTGGTTAAATTGTTGCATAATTGTAAGTAGAAGAAAAAATTAGGAACTTAATCTTAAGAACTTAGTTGGATCAGTTAATCACGACGGTGGAGGTGTTCTAGTGTGAGGGTGCATATCAGCATCAGGATTTGGTAGTTCGGAATTTTTTGATGAAATAATGAATCATACTGTTCCTTTAAATATTTTAAAAACCAATTTTGAACTCTTAACCAAAAATTTGGTTATTGGAAACAACTTTGTTTTTTATCAAGATAACGATATGAAGCACTCGGTTTTCAACGTTTGCGTCTAGTGCCTCAAAAATCGTCCTAAAATTCAGAAAATACCCCCTCAATCTTCAGATTTGAACTTAATGTAACGTATTTAGAGATATCTATGGGTTAGATTACGAAAATACGGCTTTAAAACGAAAATAGAGCTAGAAACAGTAAGACTCGAAGTGTGGTTGAACAGTTACTCAGAAATTACGCAAAAAAAAAAAAAAAAGAAATAAAAAGAATGAAATCTATTCTCAGACGTTTAAAAGGTGTTATGAATACTGTATGGTATTCTACTAATTAATAACTTAATAAAAAGTTAGATTATTCAATAATATATAGACATTTTATAAAGTGTACGAAGACTTTTGTGACATAGAATTTCCGGCACTTTTTGGTTTTTGATTTTTTAAAAATTAAGTTTTAATATTTTTTAAAAACTTTTCATGTAGTTTTGTTAAAAATTAATCATAGATCTTATAATTAAATACCTATTCTGAAATATTAATTCTAACCAATGGATTGGGGCCTATTTCGTTGAAAGTCGTAGGTGTACGAAGACTTTTGGGAGCCACTGTACATCAATACTTTTGATCTAAATTATTTAGGAAAGATTTCATATTCAAAATATGTATCTATATATTTTGCAGTTAAAGATTTTGATAATATTCCATTGCTGATAGCATGTAATTAGAGTGAATGCTCAAAAATTGAAGTTTCTATTTGGTTTGTCAAAAGCAATTTGGTTAAACTTTAAAAGAAATAAGCAATTTAGCTCTTAGATTTACTATCTTGTCATTAACCTCTGGAGGGCTAAAAAAAAAAAAAAAAAAAAATACAAATCTAATCAGAAATAGAAATTATGATTAACATCAATTAAAAAAGAATATTGTATTTCCTATGATAAAGCTATTGTGAAGAGACCTGGTCATTTTTTTCTGAACACGTTTGAGAAAACTTAAATTTAAAAAGTTTAAAACACAGTAATTTTACACAAAAACTTAATATAGAAAGAGGAATTGTTACTTTAACTCAGTTCTCTTATCTAGTCTCTTCAACTTCTAAATATCCGTTAGACAAACTTGTGATGTTATTGTGAAAATGAAAACACAAGCAGCATTCCTCATGATTGAGGAATCAAGTCCTAAACAGTTTTCTAAAGTCATATCGTACTCAAGATCACAATTTGGAGTTACTTTAATAATAGCTTTTACTGTAATTTTTACCGGAATTTCGTATCACATATAGCACCACTTCGTTCAAGAACGTGATAACTGAAATACAAATGTTACTCAAATAGTTATTAGGAGATTTTCGCGTGAGTAATACCTTCAAATTTGAAGGATAATGATTGTAGTTTTTAAAAACTAATTATGACCCTCCATTTCATGGTAATTGGTGGTTCAGGATCATTTACACCTCTGATAGTTTTCATGCACCTGTCTCTTTCGTCGAAACTGTAATAGTATTTGTGATTTCGCAAGGGAAAATGTTTTGGTTTTAAAGTGAAATAGCAGTGATTGTGAGTTTAATGTTAGCTGCAAAGTATTTTGGAATGTCAAAAGAGTCGATGGTATTATTATATGTTTATGATAATAAATTATACTTTATCATACTTTATACAGAAACGCAATCATAGCTATTACAGCAAATGTAATTTTTTTCAGTATCGAAATACAATTACAAGAAATAAGACAGCTATAAGTCTCTGTGATGTTTTAACTCTAGTTTCAGGGTAAAGCATAAAAAAATCCAAATATATTTAAATACATATACTATTTTTCTTTAATTATTAAAAATATATTTTTCTGTCAATTCATTAGTTGGAAAATTCTATTACTGCACTTTTTCAAATGAATAAATTCATAAATAAATAAAAATGCAAAAACTTACGAAAAAGAAAACACTGTGATGACATGAGGTAAAAGTGAAAAAACCCTATAATGATTAAGTTTAAATTGTAAACATTTGATTCATGCATAATGGCTGAGCTTAATTTACATGGCAGCTCACGTGAGCTCCTCTCTCACATTTTTTTGTGATTTTATGGGAATTGTTACACAATTGGGGGAGTTTAGTTTATTTTCATATCAAAATTAAGTTATGAAGACTGTAGAACTTCCACACTGTTTTTTTTTAGAAATTATGCCTAAGCACCTATGCGTTGTCATGAGAAAAACTGAAGGAATTTATACCCTTGATTTTTAATTTACAGCACAAATTTAATAACGCAAAACTTTTTTTACTAAGCTAGTGAGTTATATAGCTTTGAGATCAATGTTTAGGTTGAGTAGTCAGAATTCAAAAACTAAAGTATAAATCATATACTTTAGCACCACATAAAAGAACTATAAAATACGTTGCAGAACGACGCCAAATAAAAATATCCTGTAAAAATATAATGATAAAAATATAATATAGTTTGATAAAAAATGAATGCATGTTTTTTTATTAACTATTTTTCTTTTATGTAAACATAATTTCGCAATGTTTCTAAATCATAAATAACAAATGTAAGTAAAAACAAGAAAAAGCCATCGAGTAGTTTTAAATGGTTTGTGGACCAAAAAGGGCTGACAAACGCTGGATTAGAGTAATAGTGATGGTGAATGAAGTAGTAGCTACTATATAATGTACCTGAAGATATAACAGAAAATGAAGATGGTATTTTCATATCATCCAATACAGAAAACGGTTTGGTTCAAAGGGTATATTCTCTTTATTTTTCTTTAACAAATACCATCTTAGCCGTCGTAGAAATATGATTTTTTTATGCTCATTCTTCCTTTATTTTTGAAATAATACTTATGTCCGGCGCGCACCTATCTCAGTAAATTTCATTCTAATAAATTCCATTTAGAGTGAAATCTCGTTACAACGAAATTCAAGGGACGGCAAATTTTGTTCGCTGAAACGGAATTCCGCTGTAATGAAATCAAAGCAATATAACGGAAATTAAATCTAGACTGAAAATTTACTTCGCTGAAATGGCTATTTCGTTGTATTGGTATTCGTTATAAATTGATTTCACTGTTATTGTCTTAAGTATAATTAGTTTAATTTTATTCTTTCAAAACGTTTTTTGAAATAAAAAGGGAGCACTGTACTGCAGGACACACCCATTATTTTTAAATTGGAAGATGCAAAGAAATCTGTTAGCATAATTTGCATTACTAAGGTGTTTTGCTTCAGTTCAAATTTGGCTTACGTTTTATAACTGCCACATTAAAGTAACATTTTTATTAAACGGATATTAATTCAATTAATTTTTTTTCACCGAGGGCGTTACGGAGATGTTAGATATCTTAAACACGTAAAGATGAATGATGAAATAGAATCCCCCCTCTTTCGGTGCTACCCTACGGGTGGCCCATATGTGGGGTGAAAAAAATATTGACCTCGAATATCTTGGGGATCCTAAGTCACGAATTCGAATGAAGAGAGTCATCAGTGGAAGACTTCATCAGTGCAGCCAGTTTGAAATTTGTGTTGGATAATAAATTTCTGACAATAAACAGAGGTAAATAGGCATAATACAAATAAATGAGAAAATAAACAAAAAATGAAGGCATTAAAATAAATTAATTTTCTTGTAGGACAGTCGAAATTGTATGAAAATCAAGAGGTGGATTCTAATCTGTGTTCCTCAAATTGTTTCAAATATTCCTTTTTAAAAAAAAAATTTTTTTATTCTGTAGAAATACCTCCAGATTTCTGACGATATTTTAGGTATCCGTTGAGATAGTTGGCAGTTTGTGGATTTTGTTTGGCGTACCTTGACCAACATTGGCTTGATTCCTATAAACAAGCATCTTTCTCATTGATATTGTTTGAAGTAAATCGTTCTATGGAATTTGTTTGAATAATACTTCCCTAAAAATCTCTAACGCTGAATTCTTATAATTAATGTTCAATTACCTCATGCATTCAATCAAATTAAAATCAGTGAGGCGGGGGGGGGGAAATGACTTCATTATAGCCCTCTATGGGTCTCAATAAAAAAAAAAATATTTCGAGAATTTACACTTCACATCAGCAGGAAATAGATAAACTTTACGTGAAAAAAAAATTTACAGTATTTTTTTTTCTAAAAATAAATATTTTTCAATTTTTGTTCTATTCAAAACAATAGCTATATTCAAAATTTATTTTTACAATAGAACAAGTTTGTTACTTTCCTTTCGGACGAAGCTAGATCATGAAAAAAGCTTTGAAAAAATCAGATCATGAAAAAATGGTCTACTTTTGAATCAGAATGTTTGATATTTCCGCTTCCAACGTCTCTGAAAAAAAAAAAAAAAAAAAAAAAAAAAAAAAACCCACAATTATCTTTCAGCTTTAAAATGTAATGAAAATATTAAAATTTTAAAAATAAAAAATACACTACTTCCTGATTTTCGTGTTGAAATTTCATAACATAAAAAGTAGAATTTTAGTTTTCGAGAAAATCGAAGCTGGATAGATAAAAAACAAATTTTGCTAAGGGTTCTTTCCCTCTGCAGAAACGGAAAGAAATAAACTGTGAGAAACTCTTTGTAAATTAGATACCCAATGACATTTCCATATTCTCTGCAGTCTCTATAAACAGATAAAACTACGACTGTAGTAGCTCAAGAACTTGCCGTCGCTCGGTCACAAAGGCACCATTCTGGGAACTTATTTGACCTTACTCACAACCTAAGAACTTTTTTTCATCCTAAAAATCGGAAGCCGATTTCGTCGCGTTTCTTTCCTGGCGTGATTTCGTTTAAAAAAAAAATAAATTACTTTTGTAATAAAAAAATTTTGAAAAAAAAATAGAACCGACTTCAAAATTGCTCTAAAAAGTGAAAAATAATTTTATTCTTTAAACACCATCGATAATACTTTTAAACATAATTTTTGAAGTTGGCGCAAAAACGATCGATAAAACCATTCACAGCCATAACTCAACTACAAGTATAAATTTAACCACGTCCAGTTTCTTCACTACCACATGCATTACGCATTGATGACAGCATATTTGAGTAACTATATAAATGTTTCGTTCCTAAGTTTGGATGATTTTTTGATAAAAATATGAACGAAGCATGGTTACAATGGATTTTACTTTTTGTTTTTGCGCCAACTTCAAAAATTATGTTTAAAAGTATTATCGATGGTGTTTAAAGAATAAAATTATTTTTCACTTTTTAGAGCAATTTTGAAGTCGGTTCTATTTTTTTTTCAAAATTTTTTTATTTCATTCTTTTTAGTGTAAATGTAGATATTTCAGTAAAAGTAAGAAGTTACCTAGTAAGAAGTGCGGCTCTATATCACTGTATTGCTTTAGAAAAGCCTTTATTCAAAATTATCATTACAAATACTATTAATGTTACAGTTATATGGCACCAAACTTTTATAACAATGAGTTTCATATTGTCGCGTAGATGAAGATAGCGAAGACAATGTGAAAGCCAAATGAAGCGAATACTCGTTAGTCTCAACTCGAGATCTTAATTCAAAACCACGAATGAACGTTACATCTCCTTATATACAACTTGAAAAAGTGCTGGAACTTTCCAGACTTGAAAAGATACAGAAATTAATAGAACATTCGAGAAAATACGGAAAACAGTAGAAACGAAATTTTAGTAAAATTCACTTTGTCCTAGTCGGGAATTGAACCCAGGTTGCTCGTGTGGGAGACGAGAATTCTACCACTGAGCCACCGTTATCCACGGATGACAAGTGCGAACTTTGCTACAATATCATTTTAATCATTTAATAGGGAAATTTACTGTTTTTTGCCCATAACTTTTTTTCTAAAGAACAAATATGGTCAAACAAAGTAATGGGACCTAAGTTGAGCCATCCTCTATCCATTAAAAAAAGAATCATCAAAATCGGTTCACTAGGTGAGACGCTATGAGTGGACAAACAAAAAAAAAAAAAACATACATACGGTATGAACTGATAACCGCCTCCTTTTTGAAGTCGGTTAAAAAGTAAATTTTTTTTTGGAAACTATTTTCAAGTCTGGTGGTCTGATGAATTAAGTGCTGTTTCTGTTATGCTTGCTATTCTGAAATATTTACTTATTGAATGTTTTAACCTTGACTAATTACTTGACTTTAAGGGGTCCCGGGGAGCTGTTTGAAAAAAAATTTATTAAACAGTTTAGAGTTTTGAAATTTTTTGCACTGACTCTGTTTCTTTAAATCGCTAAAACTCAAAATATTCTTGGTCAATTTTCAATTAAAAAAATAAAAAAAATGTATGCACTAATATCTAAGCTTTCATTTTTATTCGGCAATTAAAATAATACTGATTCAATAAAAAATAGAAAACATTTGAAGAAAAATTTCAAAAAATTCAATGATCCTTTTTTTAAAAATTTCAATCACATTTTTTGCAGTTTTTTTTAATTTGCCGAATAAAAATTAAAGTAAACTGTTTGAAAAATATATGCTTCAAATTTCAATACTAAATAGTTAAATATACGAGTAATATTCGTTGAATGCATGCAACAAAAATTATTATATCTTTCATTCTAACTAAGATAGAAACAAGATTCAAACTTCCTTTTAAGCATAAAAAACGGAGAAGTTTTTAAAATGATATATATAAAAAGTAAATAAATAAATAAATAAAATTTAAAAAAATGCAAAATTTGACGGTTTTTGTGTCCCGGACCCCCTTAGGAAACTTAATACTTAGTATTTTAGAATAATAGTGTTTATTAGCCTTTCTGATCTTGCTAAAAGCAGCAAAACACTATTTATTTTGAACAATTTTCACTGAAGATAAAAAGACTAGCAATGACAAAAATCAGACAGCTGTATGGTAGACCGGGGCACGTTTACGCAGTGCCATTTTTCAAAACGAATTGTTAATTGGAGAGCTAACAGTCATAACAGATTGATGCTGCTCTTGAACACATGTTCGCATAAGCTTTTGAGCATCAGTATGCAGAAATAATAATCTGTTTTTTACCAAGTTGAGTAAGTTTTGTGTTGAACGTTTTGAAGCATATTGTGAATAAATAATACTTAGTTAAGAACGAACAAATATATAAAAAATCGCAGAATTTCATCCTTTTTTGAGAATTGTACTTGTATGAACTGAAACGTTATTATTATTATTATTATTATTTTTTTTTTCGCGTTAGAAATAAATCCAAACTTGTCGACGGGGCAAGTTTACGCGTTGACGCCGGAGCGCCTTTACGCACATTCTTACGGTGTCTTACTTCCAAACGTGCCATGACGCTTTTTTCACTCCGAATTGTCTCGTACCTTTTTAGTATTTTTAAGCTCTTTAGTTTTCAAAATCACCATTTATTTTTTAATTGAGTTACAGATTCGTATCTTATAGCTCACAATCATGTAGTGCTGTCTTCATGCCCGTTCACCGTTTACTTTATACACTAATAGAGTCTGTAATAAATTTGCTTTATTTTAACGATGGTAAGACATTATGTTCAAATCACTAACAGAACCACGTTAGGTATCGAAATAAATATGCGTAAACGTGCCCCGTGTCCGGTGCAAGTTTACGTAACCGTCTTGTACTCAAAAACAGTTTTTTTTAACGGTTAAAAACATAAACTGAGCAACAACTGAATACCAATTTTGACTCCATTAGTTGCTTCATAAAATCGCCATGTCTAAAATTTCTTAAGTTGAAACATAAAAATTAGAAAATTCATTGTAAAAAAATCCGCGTAAACGTGCTCCGGTCTACCCTACTATGTCCATTTCGATTTTTTTTTTTTTTTTTTGAAATGTTTTCGCTATGATTTCCGAGATACGGAAACACCAGATTTCCAAATTCTACAATCCAAGTGATTCCTAGGTATCTCAACACGAAAAAACAAAGAATCTGTTCTGATACCAATTCGTAACGTAGAATGGCGATCTTATAAAAAACTAACCATTAATATTTTGTTAATAATGATTTACAGAAACTTTAAAGCTATGAAACAAAGGAAGATAATTTATATTCTGGATAACTCCTTTCAGTATGAACTTTACATACATTTTAAAATAATTTATAAAGCACATTAAATTGCTATTAACTAGACTTTTTGCTTTTGCGTTTTTTTTTCTGTTTAAAATGCACTTGATATCGATTTTCAGCTTGTTTCAAGGACACTAAAATGCTTCAAATACTCTTTATTAAACTCCCTCATGAGCCTTCTCTTTTCTTTCTTTGGAAGCAATTTTATGGGAAAAAAAAAAAAAACATTCTGAACGAATCTCGAATTTTTTCGTACAGTGGCATTTAGTGAGATAAGCTCTCAATTCTATTGTACGAAACCTCATTTCTATTGAAGATAAAACATTTGCTGCTTTTTTTTTTCTACACATTGAAACTCGCTTCCAATTTCAAAAACTCCCATCACTCATTAAGTATTTTTTTTTTTTTTTTGAATTATTTGTTTTACTAGCAGTTATCGGTTATTAGTTGATTTGCCCTTTACTGCTTCAGTACTCACATTTTTCCGTAAAATATAAAATTTTCAGCTTTATTAGCTTATGAATGTTTTACTTTAAGGCTGATGTTACATAATTTAATCACTATTCCACCGTTAACAATCTGTTGAAGAAAAAAGACCTTTTAAAGCTTTTTAGAAATGTTCGTTTTCTTAAGACATTTAGAGCAATCGGTGGTCCAGCGGACCGGCACCGGTTCACAGAAAAAAAAGTCGGGTCCTCAGAGATTTTTTTTATCGTCCATGTTAAAAAAAAATCAAAAAGTTTAAAAAAGGTTGAGAAAAGTCGCCTTAAATCATTTTTTTTTTGTACCGATTGCGAATTTTTCTAGTCATTTCTGCTGCATTTGCAGTTCTAGAGCTTGAATATGCCACCTTGTGATTTAAGAAATTAGCCAAACAGGTAAAGCAAAGGGACAAATCATCTTAGCTTTACCTATTTTACCCGCCATTAGCCACAGACTGCAGTGTCTCCTATAATTTATTTGAATTTCAAATACTATTTTCTTGAGTTATACATAAATAACTACATCTCTTAGACATTTTTTTCCTGAGAATATTAATAGTACTTTTTTTAAACGTGACAAAGGTAAACATGCGCTTATCAAAACATTTTTTTTTCATCAGTGGCGTAGCTAGACCCGACTTTCGGGGGGGGGGGGTTACTTCTTTTATATATATATATATATATATATATATATATATATATATATATATATATATATATATATATATATATATATATATATATATATATATATATATATATATATATATATATGTGTGTGTGTGTGTGTGTGTGTGTGTGTGTGTGTGTAATCGCTTGGAATTTTTTCCTTTCTCTTCTCTCTTCTTTTTCTCTTTTTTTTTGAGACTAACTTTTCGGGGGGGGGGGGTGTCCCCAACCCCCCCCTCCTTAGCTACGCCCCTGTTTTTCATGGCATACAAGTTCCACTGCTGCAAAAGGTTTTATGTTTCTCCCACGGTTAACATTTTTTCCGTATTATTCTCAGGAAACAGGAAAAGACAAATCATTGGTTTAGTTCCATAGAGGTAAAGACAAATTACAGTGGACATAAAAGGATTGGTTTACCCAATGGCGGGAAGATAAGCTGTATTTAATTGTCTCAGAAACGAAAAACACGAAAAAAGAGTCTTTTATCTTGCCATCAAATTTTTGCCTAGTCTGCATTAAATGAATAGGAATTACTCGGCAAAACTCATAATTTCTCTTGGCAGGGAGACATGCTCGAGAAAAATTAATTTACTACTAATATAATAATAAACTTGAGGAAATTCTCTTTAACATATTTTTTTATTTGCATTTTCTTTCTTCAACAAGCAATAACTATTCATCCGGATACGCCGCTCATTTGCATTTCACTTCAGGAGCTTTCAACTTTAGCATTTAATTTTTATATATTTGAATAAAATGAACCTTAAGAGAGCCTGACTCGGAATCAGAGACACATAAGTTCTAAAATCTGTGGGAGGGAGGAACGCCGACCCAATTGACAAGGGGTCCGCGGCCCAGCAGGTAGTCAACGATACTTTCGACTCAATATCTTTTAACCAACTCAAGGATGATCAACACATTCAATTATTTTTATATAATGCTAAATAAAAAATATTATTTTTTAAATTTTTTCAAGTCACAATTTCCTTCCTTTTTTGACAATCAAGCAACCGTCTTGTGCTTAACCAAGTCCCTTTCAGAACCTAGCTTAAAAAACTAGATTCGCAGACCCTTACTAACTTACCGGCGGGGGTTGACTGGAGGAATCTTTCCCTTCAGCGAATTTTGCAGTTGAGAGGTGAAAAAGGTCGCACGATCTACCGCGATATCGCCAGACAAGATCTAAATCCAACTTTTTCCTTCCCGCACTTTTCATGAATTTATTTATTTTGTTGATCGGAGCAAGATGTCTCGAATTTTTACGTTGCCTTTCAAAGAGGAATGAAAAGATTGCTTTTCGAAATGGAAATTGCGGTATTATTACAGACGCGCTATCTCCTTGAAGCTTTTCGTTTACTGTTATTTATTTATTTCCCTGGCAGGATAACTTGAATGACATTGTATTATGAGCTTGATGTGTGATCAAAGCTTCAGTGTAGGACTCAAAGCTGAAGAGAATATCTGTGAAGTTGTCGTAGGTCTTTACATTGGACCGTTCCAAAAGAACTATCTATTTTCTGCTGTCAGAAAATGCAAAGGAAGAAAGTTAGAAAATATTTGCAATAAATAAATAAATAAATAAATAAATAAATAAGTAAAATAAAACGAAATGAAATGGAAAATAAATAAATAAACAAGTAAAATAAAATATAATGAAATAATTAATAAATAAATAAGCAAAATAAAATGGAATAAAAAAATAAATAAATAAGCAAAATAAAATGAAATGAAATGAAAAATAAATGAAATTGAATAAATAAATTAATTAATTAAAATAAATAAATAATTAGATAAATTAGAAAAATAAATAAATGAAATGAAATAAATTAATAATTAAATTAAAAAAATAAATAAATAAAAATACAACAGGAAAGAAAGAAACACTAAAACATCGCAAGTGGAAATTGTTTAAAATGACTGAGCTGTTTTAACTGTTTAAACTGATCAGGTTTCCGCGTAACAGTCTTAAAAAAAAGTTCATGACTGAAATATAATAACAATATAAACCTTGTGTCTGAAACTAAGGCATTGTATATCGATAAACAGAAAGTTAAAAATGCTTAAAAGGATCCACGAATTCCACTCTGTCTTCTTACATTCACTATAAAAAAAACAGACCGAAATGATGTTACTATAATTAAATACTTTTTCGGAAATTAATTGTTTTATTTATCGACTTCTATTACTGACAAGTACACTAAGACTATTAAAGGGTCTAATTGAATCCATTCTGATTTCTAATTGAAAGTAATAAAAAGAAGGATGCAGCAAGATGTTGTATAGGGTCACGGGGTAAAGTAGTCATACATCAAATAAAAAGGTATAACTTTAAAATAAATGAAGGCATGAAAATAAAATTTAGATTTTAGATTAAGTTTCGCATTCAAAATATTTCTACGGGTAAATACTTTATTTTGTGAAAAATAGTCGTTTTGTTTGCTTATGAAACATTTTAAAATCTGATCTAATCCAAATTTTGCTTATAAGAATTTTCATCAGGTTGACTGTGCAGAAAGCTTCCCACATGTCTTGGTCAGCCAATAAGATTAATTCTCAAAAAATCCTGGATCCTTCATCGAATATAAACGAAAAATTTGTCTTCAAGAGTTTAAAATCCTGGATAAAAGATGACTACGAAACTGAAGCTGGAATCAGGGTTGGTATAAAAACCGATTTTTTGGTTTAAACCGGGTTTATTTGATTTTTATTATTATTTGTAAGAAAAACTATTTTATGTTACGAAAATTATGAAGATTTTATGAATTAATTGTTAAGGAATGTTTAATATTCCAATTTGTACCTAATTTCTTTGTAATTAATTAAATAATTAAAAGTAAAATCTTGTAAATTCATTTCATCATACTTAGATATTTGTATAGGAGAATATTGTTTGAAAATCTTTAAGTATTATAAAAAGAATACAATATACGTAAATGGGCCTTGTTATAAATAATCAGGAAAATAATTTACAGCGATAGTTCAGACATTATTAATTACAAATAACCAAGAATGAATTTTTGGAAGTTAATTTCCTCATATAACTATAGCTATCTACTATAAATAAAAAAATTTAAAATAAAATCACGTATTCTTAAACATGGAAAGTATTTTGCAGCATCTACAAATGAATCATAAGTCTGATGTACACTATGCAACTTTAAAACTCAAAAGATCAACGCATATTTTGTTTAAAGATAAAAAAAAGGTTACAAATCAAGTAATTTATTTAGCTAATGTGTTAGTGACAACAGTTACAGAAACAAGACAGGTAAGTTTTAAGAAAATCATTATGTTTTTCATTTAGACATTATATCTCTTTGTTTAATGCATTAAGGAATACAACTTTTTATCAAAGAAAAAAAAATCATTTTAATTAAAAGCCTTCGAACAAACTTTAATGAAAACACTCTTAACATATTTTAATAATGAAGACTGCCATAAAAATTAATGTTTTTTGATTCTTCCACCATTCATACATAAGACTTCTTTTACTATATTGGGATCAAAAAAGTTCTTTGAAAGGTGAAAATTTGGCATTAAATATTTTAATAAGAGCATAGAGTTACAAGGATGTTTTCATAATTTTATACATTTTCTTTTCTTGCACTGATTGCATCGTCTATCAGGGATAGTGCACGACTAACTAAAAGTGAGGCCCAAGGCTCACAATAATTTGGAGGCCCCTTGAAGGCTATTATTTAAAAAAATGTGTGTATTTTTTGTATAATTGTAATGCTATGCATAATTCTTTAAGTAATTTGGGGCCCCTTAGGAAGAGGGGGCCCCAGGCCCGGGCCTAGTAGGCCTGTGCTGTAATCAGGCCCTGATCAGGGATGCAAAAAGTTTGCAGGTATGAGCGTAATTTTATGCCTACACTAAGTGTTCCTGGACTTCTTTAGTTTTTTTTCCAATTACGTCGCTTTCATAACTTTTGACATCACCGGTGCATTCAACTCCATAGAATACCACACTCTTTTTGAAGAATTTCTAAAGTATGACATAGATCCTACGTTTACTTCTCTCATTTTTCAATCCATTACAAATAGACATTTTAAAATATGGACACCAGGACACTCTGCTTCCTACACGCTTCTGAAAGGATGCCCACAAGTATCTTGTTTGAGCCCTCTTCTCTGGAATATTCTTACCAATATCCTTCTCAACTACCAATTTCCTCAAAATGTTTATGTCCAAGCATATGCGGACGACATAGCTTTCCTTGTCTCCGGGACCACCAGAAAGTGCCTTGAAGACACTGCGAAGATTTCCTTCGAACTGTTTAATTCCTGGATCTCCAAATTAAATCTTTCTATTGCACACTCAAAGACCTCCGCCCTGCTATTCGGCAAGCAAACCAACTCTTATCATATTCAGTATAACCATTCCATAAAACTTAAAAGGGCACCTACAATCAAGATTTGCGAACACTCTATTCGTTTCAACGACTCTCTTAAATATCTGGGCGTTATTTTTGATCAAAATCCTAATTTTATCCAGCACCTCTATCACCTACGGACAAAATCCCATTCCGCACTCCAAAAATTTTGTCCGAGTTTCAAGTCTTAAAGACTATCTCTCTTCTACTATTTTAAAATTTATTTACAACAACGTCATCTCTAAGATAATTGATTATGCAAGTGGCACCTGGTTTGACAATGTTCCTAGATCATCTTACAGGCTTCTCTCTTCAATGCAAAGGCCCTTTCTTCTCAAAATTGCTAAATGTTTCAGATCAGTATCAACTGATGCCCTCAATGTTCTCACTGGTATTCCTCCTCTCCACATCCATTTGAAATACACCGCTATCACTTTCAAAACTAAAAGACTCCGCATCAACTCAGTTTTGAACGACCATACCATTCAAGCTGATGATTACGAATTAACTTCAAGGAATCAACATAACTACAACAGCAATCTTCACCAGTTTATTCTTCCACTCACTATCACTGAATCAAATGATGATTCTACTATTAATGTTTATACGGATCCCAGTAAGCAAAATATCTTGCCTCAGTATTGCATAAAGGTTGACATGCAAGAAAAATCATCTTGCATTAATGCTGCCTCAATCTTGTTATGTTACTCCATTTATGCTGTCAGCAGGCTGCCACAATATTGACTGACAAGGTGTATGCAGCATAATATCAGGAAAATAACAAGGTAGGTTGCTTTTGTAATATTGCATACGTACTGATATGACAGGATAATATCAAGATGTTGTCATGACAGCATAAAATCAAGGTCTAGGCAAGATGATCTTGCTTTTGTAATCTTGCATACGTATTGATATGACAGGATAATATCAAGATGTTGTCATGACAGCATGAAATCAAGGTCTAGGCAAGATGATCTTGCTTTTGTAATATTGCATACGTATTGATATGACAGGAAAATGTCAGGATACATTGACATGACAGTATGAAATCAGCACGTTTGCAAGGTGTTTTATCTATTTATTTATTTGTATTATTTTCACTTTAAACTCGCGAGAATTAAATTTCATTCTTTAATTATTTCTGTTATTCTTCAAGATAGTTTCTAGCCTAAGAATATTTTCTAAAAGCTGACATCTGATCGGAAATTCATATAAAGGTATTAATAGTACTCGCAATTTAATTTAAAGAATGAAGTTTCTTCGTTTTGCATAATACTTGACTTATTTTTTAAATTCATGCTTCTAATTGTATTATAAAGGCATAAAATGCCTAGTTAGGAATAATTGCGGAAGATTTTATAGCACATTTAAGAGTAAAGATAGCAAAATAATAAATAAATAAATAAATACAATAAAGTACATTTCCAAACAGATGTCAGCATTAAAAATATCCATGAACAAAACATATGAATTTATCATAAAGAATAACATAAATAACCATTGAATAAAATTAATCTTACTCGTGAGATTAAAGTCATAATACGAAATTCTGGACTTCATGTCCTTTTTTTCAAAATCTAGGGACGAAAAAAGTAATTTTCGGCCATTTCTAACATTGATCGGACATCGTCTGTATGACTTGTTTAGTACTACATTAATAAACAAGTGCAGTTATCATTCATTCATAAGTTATTCCTAAAACAATACTATTCCACACTAATAACTAAGCAACCAACTTAACGAAGCCTAAAGATTGCAACGCCACGTGCTCTGAACCGACTGAATCGAAGGTCGAAGGAGGAAAATGTGCCAGCAATGCGAGGGACGCTGGGTAGAAAGAACTGTGCGCATGCGCAAGTATCGACGAAAGTAAACCTGTTCTATTGTGTACTAATTACCTTGACGGCGACAGCATGAAATCAATATCATCTTGATAGCGTCAACATGTATGCAATGTTGTTATTGTAAGGTAATATCAATATTGATATTTTAAGATGAATGGAATGTTGCATACGTGTTGTTATTGTAATATTACTTTTTAATCTTTATGCAAGCTTTATGCAGTATGAAACACGTCAATATTGACGCCATCAGTATAATATCAAGATCTGTCAAGGTTGATGCAAGAAATTTTGCTAGTAGGGATGGTTCCAAGACAGATGCAGGTACAGCATGCGCTTTCATCGCTATGAAGGAAATGGACATTATATTTTCAAGTTCTAAGACCCTTCGTCCAAACAACTCTGTTTTTCAGGCCGAAATCCAAGCCATACATCTCGCCATCGATTGGATTCATGATCATTTCTCCTATGGATCACTTTGCTAACAATAAATTCCACATCAGGTCCGATAGCTTATCGGCCATCAAAGCCCTCCTCAACTATGAACCCAAGTCCATGCTCATTTTTCAACTCCAGTCTAAATTAGTTAATCTCCGTCATATTGTCACTATCTCCTGGATAAAAGGCCACTCCAACAATAGTGGAAACGACTTTGCCGACCAACTCGCTAAAGATGCCACTAACTCAGCCACTGACCTCATTACTCCCTTCCCAATGAGTCAACTCAAAAAAGACATCAATCAATTTCTCCTCAAAGACTGGCAATCATACTGGAACCATTCATCTAATGGTCGCTGGACGTATGATTTTTTCAACACTGTCTCTTTGTCTCGACTCCAAAGTTCTCCCTTAAACCAATTCACCACTAACCATGGGCTTACCCATTCTTACCTCCACACAAGAAACCTCCATGAATCTCCCTACTTCATTTGTGGGGAACTTGGAGACTTTGAGCACTTCTTCCACTGCAGATTTACCTCAAATTTCCATGTTGTGATTTCAAGTAATTTAAGAGCGCAATGGAAGCGTTTCATCTTCATCGATAAAGAGGCCTACAGGAAAGCTCTTTCGCTTATTAACTTTCTTTTCCAAAATAAGCAATTTCTTTTTCCCGCCTTATCATAGAACTGGTACTGTTTGGCCATTGAATTCAGTTTATATGTAGTCACGAATTTTTTTCTAACCAGGATCATGTGTCTCTATATGTTTTTGTCATGTAATTATGTTTTTGTTTTCTAATTAAATAAACACGTACGTCGTTCAGGGCAAACCAAACCGAGAAGATCTTGCAATCATTCGGGCCCTGAAGGATGGCGCTTACCCCTTGCCATTTAAATATTCTAGTGTTAAGATATTTTTACACTATGCATCGCTTCAATGGTACATAATCTACCTCAATTAATGATGAGTAATCAAGCAAATTAGGTAGTATATGAAGTTTTGGTTAAAATATGCTTTTTGGACTATTTTGCAAAAAACTGAAAAATAATGATAATTAAAAAATTATAAATGAGCTACTTGGAATTCTTTTCCATGTAATTTTATAAAACTTAGTCTGCCTTTTATATTTATGTTCCTAATTGGAAAACTGCATAGATTAAAAAAAAAAAAAAAAAAAAAAAAAAAAAAAAAAATAGGAACTATTTAGAAAACTTGCAATACCTTAAAAAAATGAGTTTCTAAATTTATTAAATCTGTAATTTATCTATAAAACTTTGCTAGTTACTTTACATTAATTAAATTTCACTCTTTGCAATAACGTGCAAAATTTAAGAAAACATTTGGGGGAAAACAATTAAAATTTTCAAAAAACCATAGTTAAAAAAAACCAACTTGGTTAAAACCAAACAACCCTGGGTCCCTTGAAGTTGATGGGTGATTTAACTACTGCTGGAGATCAGTGCTCTACTTTAGTAAATTTCACTCTAGATTTTACGAGGCGTGTTTTTAAAGTAAGTTCCGTTTTGGAATAAAGAAAGAACAAGTACAGATAGAGCAAAGAAATTTATTGCACAAAAATCTACCAACCTTACGCTATTTTTCGACAATGCTCCCGTGATTTTCCCAAGCATTTGTCATAGCGTGGTACAGGTTTTTGTATACCTATTCGTGCGAAGTTGCCGCCTATGTAGTGAACCATGAGAGCTCTTACAGAGTTTTGGCTTAGACGTTTTAGAACATCCTCTAGTCTGCACCCACCTCGTTCGGAGCAACTTTCAGTTGTTTCGGCATCTAAAGTCTTTCCTAGGTGGTCTGTGGCACAACAGCAATAATGAGCTCAGAGAGCATATTACCCCATGGTTGACTACACAGGCGGAAATTTTCTACGAATAGGTATACAAAAACCTGTACCACGCTATGACAAATAATTGGAAAATCACGGGAGCAATGTCGAAATATAGCGTAAGAGTGGTAGATTTTTGTGCAATAAATTTCTTTGCTCTATCTGTGCTCGTTCTTTCTTTATTTCAAAACGGAACTTACTTTAAAAACGTCCCTCGTAGATGAACATCATAAAAAAGCAAACTTTCTTAATGGTAAACCAAGTAATAAACTTAAATTTATGAAGAATCTTCAATTTTCTTATACTTCAAAGGAAATTAAAATTATTGTTGATATATGAACAATATATGAATAAAATTCTGGAATGTATAAAATTTTATCACACCATTGTTTTTTTGTCGACTTCAGAGATTGATGATAATATCAAAAGTATTAAAAATGTCAGTGAACTTATTCAGTCTTCTATAGAGAACAGAGTGTTGAAACAATGTGTAAAAGAATGGGGGGCAAAGTGAAATAGCTAAGTTAGCTTACCTTTTTCAAAGAAAACTAATTGAAAATTTGTTTTGAAAACTACGGTATATGAAGAAAGAATCAGAATGAATGAATAAATGGATAAATAATGAAACAACAGTCGTTAATTAATGTATTTATCATAACACAATAAGAAAAAAGTGAGTGAATAAAATAGTGAATGTGAATAAGAAAATAAGTTATCTTTATACATAAAGGGCTAATCTCTGTCCGGATGTCCGGGGTAAACTTCAAAACTACTGGAGGGATTTCAACCGTTTTTTCACCATAGATAGCTACATAATCGGGGAACAACTTAGGCTATAATTTATCGCTAAAAAACTTAGTCTAAAAACGTCGTGATCGAAAACAGTAAATGTCATGTAATTTCTACATTAAAGATTAAACCCATTGTTTCGAAAATTCGTTGCCTAACAACAGCAATATTAAAAGTAATCATTATGTAGATTTTGAATCAAGGCCACTCTGGAGCAAGCATGACATTGCTTTCTTAGGAATTGCATCCTCATCTTTATACATAAAGGGCTAATCTCTGTCCGGATGTCCGGGGTAAACTTCAAAACTACTGGACGGATTTTAACCATTTTTTCATCATAGATAGATACATTAAGAGGGAGCAACTTAGGCTGTAATTTATTCCTTAAAAACTTAGTTGTAAAAAGTTATGGTGGAAAACAGTAAATTTCATATCATTTCCCCATTAAATAACTAAATTCGCAACTCCAATAAATTATAGGGGGCGCAGCAGCCACTGTCTAATGGCAGATGAAAAAAGGTGAAACAAACAAATGCCATAACTTATAACTTGCTTTGACGTTTAGTGAATGACAGTAATTTTTCATCGTATTTGTGCGAAGCTTTCTTTTTCATTCTTCTGAAATTACATTACACCACAAACTGCTTGAAGCCGGAAATTTACCCTAAAGAAAACTCGTGGAATGGAATGTTTTACCTTTTTCTTTAGTATTGGTAATCACCGCAAAGTTAGCATATTCGAGCTATGAAGTTGCGAATATAAAACCCATTGTTACAAAAATTTGTTGCCTAACAACAGCAATAATAAAAGTAATCATAATGAAATTTTTGAATCAAGGCTTCTCCAGAGCAGACATGAGTTTAAAGTCGTTTAAACATTTGGAAACTCTACTTTTTGCATCCTTAAAGAAACATAGTAGAGAGCTTTTTTTTCTTTTGAGTGTGTACTATTTAATTAAATAAAGCGCACGGTTTTTTCATTGATCTTTGTTTTTGTTAGTTTATATTTTGGAAATTCTTCAAATTTTTATATGCTTAAATTCGTGCTTTCGTTTCTAAATGAATATTCGTTCGTTCTTTATACTTATTGCTATTTTACTTTAATGGGTAAGGAAGAAGCTCGATTTTTAATCACGTCAAAGTGATATGTTTTGAGTTCTTTCAGTTAAAACAGAAAACGAAAGGAAGTAGCGATTGTTTCTTACATTTATTTCTGACCCAGGCAACGCCGGGTATTTTTGCTAGTTAAATCATAAAGGAGTGAATAAAGTGGAAAATGAATAAGAAGATTAGTGAATAATAAAACAAGTAATTTAAATGAATTAATAAATAAATGAGTACGTGAGTAATTTAACAAATAAATGAATACATAACTGATTTAATAAATGAAGAACTATTAAATTTATCCCCGCGTACTTTTAAAAAACTGCATTAAACATTTAAAACCAATAAGTAGGGGCATGTGGGGCAAAGTGAAATAGTTCAGTTAATTTCCTTTTTTCAAAATGAAAAAATTGAAAATGTGTTCCCAAAATTACGGTGCATAAGGAAAGCATAACGTATTTTACCATAAAACTTGCATTGAACATTTAAAAAAAATTTTTGGCATTAAGTTTGTACCTCCAAAAAAAGATGGAAATTTTTCACTTTTTTCCCATGAGGCAAAGAGAAAAATATTTTTTTACTGAAATATTTTTCATTCGATCATTAAAGATATTTTTGATCGAATAAATCAGTAAATAAAGGAATGAATGAACAACTGAAAAGAAAATGAAACAATAAATGAATATGTAAATTTTTAAAGAAGTCAATATATGACAAAAAACAAATGAGTGAATAAAATAATGATTAACTAAGTGAATGAATGAATGAATGAATAAGGGAATTATGAAATGAAGGAATGTAAATGAACTAATAAATCAATGAACACGTAAGTGATTTGATGAAAGACTGAATAAGTAAATGAAATGAACTATTTCACTTTGCTCCATCCATTTTGCCCCGCGTGTACTTGACTAACTGTACAAAATATTTAAAATGCAAATAAGCTTAATACTAATTGAATAAACACTGCATCGAATATTAGAAGATCTAAATTAATATTTTAAATGTTAATAGCATGAATTTTATCATTTAATAACACCAAAAATGATTTTTGACTTACGTCAAAATATTACAATATGAGTATCAATTTTTAAATATTGCTTGCATTTGATTTTCAGTGGAAATTTTTTCTTGACTGGATTCGACTACATGTGTTACTACATAGTTAAAATATTACTAGATATGTGGAGCTAAAAGCACAGTAAATATTTCACCATTTCACTTTGTCCCCCATTTCCCTACTGTGCTAGTCATCAGTAGACATCAATTGATATTCAGAATGTCAGTTGCAAAAACTTTATCATTTTATAACAGAAATAGTTTTTGAAAAACGGCAAAATACCACAATATGGGTTTGAAATTTTGAACATGACTCGTATAATAATTTATCCTGATCTTCAGAGCAACTCATTTTTTTGACTAGAAGTACGTGTTACATGGAACATAGTTGAAATATTGGTAAAATACTCTTATTCTTACGCAGGTATTAAAGTCAAGTATTGAAATATGAAAAATGTAGAAATAAGATTCAGGAGAGGTAAAACTTTGATACCAATTCTCTTTTTTGCCGTCTGTTTCTGTGATTGACAAGGATAAAGTAGCGCTGCAAACTGTGAAAATATTTAACTTTGCTCCACATTCTCTTACTTTTTCATTAATACAACTGGGAACTTAAATTGAAAAATTACACGGAATGGGATCGGACATTAACTGACTTAATTTTATGATTGTTAAGTTTTGCATTTTAATAGTTTTTGCAGCCATAATATTATTTATATCTTTCTATAAGTAAATTGCTGAAATATGAAAAATGTAGAAATAAGGTCTAGGAAAAATAAAACTTTATGATACCAATTTTTTTGTCGTCTGCTTGTGTGATTGGTAAGAATAAAGTGACGCTGCAAACTGTGAAACTATTTTGTCGTTTCACTTTGCCCCACATTCCCTTACTTTTTTCATAAATACAACTGGGAAGGTAAATTCAAAAATCACACGGAGGATACATTCCATGACTTATAGAAAAATATGAATAAATTGCGACTACAAAAACTCTTAAAATACAAAATTTAATGATCCGCCGCCGCCGCCCCCCCCCCCCCGATTATTTGTGACATATTTTAGTACAGAAGACGTTTATTGGCTAGACCAAGGGTTTTATACATTGTGACTGCCTTTTTAGACTAAGTATTTTGGCGACCTTCTAAAGTTTTAACTCTGTTTAAACCCCCTAAAACAATAACTAAAAACTACACAAATGCTTAAGTTTTACCCTTAGAAACACAAGTAACCATTAAAATAAATATGAATTTTTGACTCTTGAATTATTTTATAATAAGAAAAAGTAGTAGACCTTACTAATTTAATAATCTTTCAGTAGTTTTATGGCAGTTATTGACCTTGCGCTCCTTCAAGTTCTATCATTGCATGCAGTACGAAAAACAAAGCAATAAATTAATTTTCTTTAAACTTTTCTTCCACATCTCGTGACCCCTCTAGACACATCCCGCGACCCACCTGGTAGTCGCGACCCACTGTTTGAGAACCTCTGGGCTAGACAATGGAAATGATCCAATGTTGTATACCATATTTTGTGTTGAAAGCATAGCCGTGGAGTCGAAGGGAAAGTGATCAACTCCAGCTCCGACTACTTTGCTCCAAATCAGTCCGACTCTGACTCCCCAGCCTTGTCAGAGTCTCAGACTCGGAAGGAAATCGACTGTTGGAATTTTAAAGCCTTCGACTCCTTTACCACAAAATCAGTCCGACTTCCAATTCCGCAGCCCTGGTTAAAAGAAGATACGCAACTTTTCCAGCAGCGATTTTAAATTTGTATGGGAAAACAGGTTAATGCTAAGGATTGCAACTAAATCATTGTTTAAACATTCATTGAAATTGATATTATCAAACTTTATATTTTTAGAAATTTTATACCGTTGTTTAACGGATGCTTGCTTGTAATTATCTTTTAAGTGTGATTTGGGGTATGAAGATAAAAAAGTATTCGTTCATTTTCAAATGTTATCTGCCCTATATTATCGTGGTGTCACATAAAAAAATGGCTTAGTACGTGGAAAAGTAGGTTGTTGTGGAGCAACTCTGAGTTCCATTTAAAAACAAATTACTCTTTGTGCGGTTGCCGAGAATGGGGAGGAAAAAAGTTAGTTTTTTAGGATCTTTTTTCATTTTTCATGAAAGTTTACTATGTTGTGTCTGTATTTATGTTTCACAGAGAAGAAAACGACAGCTGCGGCGATTGTTTGATAGTGTCATTTGAACACACGTGAAATGTTACATGAGAATTCATGTCTTATTTTATGATGCCGCTGAGCTCTGTTTCGCTGTAAATTAGAAGTTAATAATAGAGACATCTGCAACCGTGAAAGTTTTACCAGCTCAAAGATGCACAATTTCCTTCACGTCATGGCTGTGAAGCTAGGGGGGGGGGGAATATGAAAACGGAATGAAATTTTCTTTAAATTTTTTAGGGTAGTAGGTGGTAATATGGACCACTTTTCATTTTTTGACAAAAAATGCACTTTTTAATGGAATATTTTCAACAATAACTACTATAATTTGACAAAGTATCCTTCTACTGAACATTTAAAGTTATTATAAGGTAAAACATTAAACGATTTGACGCCCATTAATTTTTTTAAACATATACAAAAATAGCTGTCTTAGAAAGTGGGGTGGTAATACGGAACAATAAAAAGAAAAAATATATATATTTATTGGGTTATTTATTTCAGAAAACATTTCTAAAAAAATGAAAACCTGAACATCTAAAGGAAAATATTGTCAGAAATACGCGCATTTTGTCAAAAAACATAAAGATGAATAATTTTTTCCTGTAAAATATTGTTTCTAAAAAAATGTTTCTTAAGTTAAAATTAGTCATACTTAGGATACTTAGGAACAAAAGGCCCAAATATAAATGTCACCTTCACGCTCACTGCATAAAACACGTGTCCATTGTCGGCATACAACACATTTAATCCAAACATCTAAGACTTTCGAAAATAGAAAATAAAAGAGGTGGTAATATGGAATACATTGTTCCATATTACCACCAATCGCCATTTTATAAACTATCCCATGAATTTTAAGTTTGAAAAATGTTAATCCATCATTTCATCCTGCTATTTTACTATTCAATCTTACAGTTAATAAAAACAATATTAATAATATTTTATATTTATCAATAAGAATGTAAAAAATATTCATGAAACTTACTTTGTGAAATTTTTAGAATTGCATAAACAAAGATTCGCCTGTCACACCATAAACAAAATAAGTTATACTGGTGCTAAGCGGCAAAGCAATTATTATGATTCTCATTAATTAAGTTTACTTTAGTAAACACAGATGGGGCCAGTAGATAAGCAGAAAGAAGTTGTTTCATATTATCACCCTATTTCATATTACCACCTTCTACCCTACGCTAAATCTGCACGTTTTATAAAATTGAGTTATTGTCACCAGGTGGTTCATTGTAACATAATTTACCTGGATGCTGAGTTTAGTGGCAGCTGGCCAGTTTTGCCTGGATGCTGAATGAGAAATGCTTTTTAAAAAATTCTGAAAAAGTGGCATCGGAATCATGTATGGAGACGTAACGTTTTAAAGCAACTATCTCATTTTGAGCAGAGATGCAGATACGACTATTATGCTTGCACGGCATTACTGCTGATTTAATCAAGCGCGATAAACTTGGAGCTCAGAAGCACACCGGTGGGAGATCCTTGGCCTTCCACTGGAAAACCACCTCTTTAAAAAAATCCCTACAAAAGGCCACCTACTAAGAAATTTGCTTATTTGACAAGTTTTGCTGACGATTCAGCAAATTCGAGGACAAATTTCAACATTGCGTTTTTAATTTTTTTTAAAAATTTCATACTATTTTTTAATGATTCCCAATGTCTCTTCAAATTAGAAGAAGGTGCGCATGCTCGTATTTTATTATTCGGTAAAATTGGGAATTTCATTCGGTAAAGGAGAATTACCCCCCCACCCCCCTCTTCCCCATTCAAAAGTTCGGAGAGCCCTATTGGAACTTCATACCTGTGCGATAAAATGCTTGTAGATTCGCTTGCTTGTCTTCAGATTCGTGATGATTGCGCTTTATATTAATGAAGGAAAATCCACGTTTTAAATATTGCTAAGACTCGTCATATTTTCTCGCGACGTTAAAATTGAAACGAATAAGTCACGTGGAGAAAAAAATATATGCCACCAATCTTTTCCAATTTTTAAAATTTATTCCCTCTTAACGTTTTGCGTTGCGTACGTATAATTTCAACGTATCGAAGCGTCTTTCTTCTTTTAATTTTTTTATTATTTTTTTTGTAGGTAACGTGGCATTATTTTCCTTTAGGACGGTAGTTGAGTTTATTTTCTTATATTATTCGCTGTATTCTTCGAATGTTGCAGTTGACTGCGAGAGGGCAAATCTCTTTACCTGATATCATTCAATGAAAACTATTCACTTAGAAGATACAGATGAAGAGATGAAGACAAATCGCTACTTTTTGGTTTTGTTACATGCAGGAAAGCAAGTGAGGAGTCTCCTGACTATTTGAAGTTGAAACATTTTCTCTATTGATATAGTTTTCAGCAAAAGAAATCACGAGTAAAATTGCAATAATTTTCAGTGATTTTATATATGTATTAACACTATACTGTAAACATTGAAAAAGGATAAAAGATGCTTCAAAATGGTTTAACATTTTCATCATTCATTTAAGTTCTCTTTTCACTAGACAATCTATGTTATTTGTGACTTCTTCAAAATTGAAGGAAATTATGTATTGCTTTGAGACTAACTTTGAGCCACAATTTCTCAGTTTTAAGCTGCACCACTCATATTTGAATACTTTTTTGCCTGAGCAACAACTTCTAAAATATGGTATAGTTACGCAATAACATTTATTAAATCCATTTAACTGATATATTAGCTTGGTTCAACATTATCCTATATTCTGACGTTCCTATATACTATATTTTAAAACATTTAATAACTTATAGAAAAGGATAACCTGTTTGTATGATCTGAAAAAAAAGGCTGCTCATTTAAAATATCAGTTAGTTTTGGATTACCGTTTAGAATATTTACTATTGTCATCTCAATTACAAATTTGCTATATTTTTGCATATTTACCATTCAAAATACCATAGCCAGTATATCGATCTTTTAATTATGTCAGTGGTTTCCGAGCTTTTTCGACTCGCTGCACCCGTTGAAGAATTAGAAATTTCTAACAGCGCCCTAGTTCGTCTCTGTTATAAAAAGGTAAGTATCCCGAATAAGGCCACAAAAAGGTTCATCATTTAATATCTCGAAGATTCATCATTGGGCTGGATCCAACTTTTGCATAACCCTCAGATGAGACATAAAGTAAGAAAAAAAAAATGAAAATTTAATTTTCCATTAATGTTTTTCAGGAATTTTACCAAGAAATGATGTTTGGCCTTTTTTGGAACATAGCCTCAATTGATTCACCCACCTTACACAATCTTTAATGGCATAGCAACTTCACGGTGCCTCTTGCCTCCTCCTACGTCACCTCAGGGTGCCGCGCCACCCAGTTTGGGATTCCCTAAATTATATAAAAACAGTTCTTGATAATTATCACAAAAGAATTTATATCGCTCCTTTAAAAGTTGTTATACTCATTCTTCTGGTATGAATCGTCGGGATAGAAAAGAGACTTAAAAAAGAATCGTCGCATTTCCTTTTACAGCTCTTTTTGCGTAACCTGAGGAGCGCATATCTTAAGAATTTTTTCGAGAGAATAGTTTATGGCCTGGAATGAACTGCATCATTTCATTTTCTTTCCTTCCTGAATCGCACGACGTGATTCATCCAGACGTAAAAGAATGAAGTTTCTGCTTGCTTCCTATGCGTGTCCATCTGTCGGCAAAGCTTTGACAGGACTATCAAGTCCTTGTTAGTCTATGAGCTACGATGAGACGGTATATTATTGGGCAATTTAAGAAACCTTCATGGCCAATTAACACAATTCTTCAATTTCATTTTTCTTCGTCCCTTTTGTAAATTTGGATTCAACCACATTTAGAGCGATGAAAAATCCTTCCAGTTTATACTAGTGAAATTTTTTATGCTTTATTGCTTTGTCTAATTTCTTTTTCAGAAATACAACTGTTAACGTTGTTTTTTTTTTAGGTTGATTTAGATTTTGAGCCTAGTATGCTATTTTTCATGTGTGAAGAAAGGACGAATTAAATTCTTTAGAAACAACGCTCAACAGTAACGTGCTCAAATAAAAGTTGGGGCAAACCTGACCTGGCAGCATTGTGAACTCCATGCAGATCCAGATATTTATCTCAACATTACGACGCTTCCAGGTTAATTTTGCCCCGACTATAGGCAACGAGTAAGTTCACAAAACGTGCAATCATTTAAGAATTCTTTTCCAAAAAAAAAACTTCTTGAATCTTGTGGAACGCAGAAAAAACGGAGAAAAATGTGTTTGAAGTTCCATGGGTTTATGCCGCTTTTAGTGTATTTAATTACTTCTTGATGATTAAAAGTAGCGCAACTTCTTTTATGTGGACTAACCGATACCAAAGGCAATCCAGAGTTATTTATCACATTGTTCTGTTCACTCTTATATGGTTTTAGGACATTAAATCTTTGTTCATTTCATTAATCAAAATTTTAACGCTCTCTGTTACTTGTTACACAGGTAAGTGCCATTTTTATATTGTATTTTAACATCATAAAGATTATAAGTATTATATCCTGAAATATGCTATCTTTCCTCATGCTAAATTTCTGGGTACGACTGTCCCACACGTGGCAATTGAACGCCCCGATATTGTGTTTATTACGCGTGACCGTAAAAATGTGGTATAAGATATGACATAGTGCTACACATGATCTCGTTGAAAGACGTCTAACAGAGCCCACCGAGATATTTATCTACTAACCAAAGCTTAAATGTTGGGTGGAAAAGCTTCCTAAAGGGAGTTTCTCCCGTTAGACTTTCACCACGCCGGGCCCCCACTGTTACCAGATGCTGTTAAAACAGTCTCTTTTATTTCAGCCCAATGTAACTGAAAGAGGTGAAGTTGGGGTGCAAGTGGGTGTGATAAAGGCTCTCACCATCAATCTCCCCGATTCCACGTTTGGTGAAAATGTAGACAAGCGTTGAAATAGGTATGTGATGGGAATCCGATTGTGAGATAAATATTTAGACTGGATGTTCTCACCCCCTTGGAAGAATGGTAGTCACGCATGCTGGCACACCCATGAAAGAGTCAAGTCTGATATTTACTGGCATCTTTTTTAATGAAAACCAGCATAGTTTATTTTCTTTTCATTTCAGTGGTAGATGATACCATACGTAGCTAAAATAGCCAAAATTTGAAGCAATGTATAGCTTAGTATGTAACTAGCTGAACAGAGGGAACTATTTGTAAAGACATATATGAATCAACATGTTTTGAGTAATTCCGAACTACGAGCACAATTAACTGAATTACGTGAAATATTGAGCTATTGATTGATTGAGCTCAATAGTAACTAGCTGAACCTTGTAGCCAGCTCAATATGTAACTAGCTGAATCGAGAGAACTATTCGTTAAAAAAATACATGAATTAACATGCTTTGAATAATTCCAAACTACATATACACAATTAACTGAATCGAGGGAAATATTGAGCTGTTGATTGATTGATCTCAATTGTAACTGACTGAACCAACTAGCTGAACCTTGTAACCAGCTCAGTAAGCAAAATACATGAATCAATATGCTTTGTATAATTCCGAACAAAATACACAATTCACTGAATTGAGGGAAATATTGATCTATTGATTGATTGTACTCAATTGTAATTAGTTGAGCCAACTAGCTGAACCTTGTAACGAGCTCAATATATAACTAGCTGATCCGAGCTAACTATTTGTAAGTAAAATACATGAATCAACATGCTTTGTATAATTCCGAACAAAATACACAATTCACTGAATTGAGGGAAATACTGATCTATTGATTGATTGTACTCAATTGTAATTTTGAGCCAACTAGCTGAACCTTGTAACGAGCTCAATATATAACTAGCTGATCCGAGCTAACTATTTGTAAGCAAAATACATGAATCAACATGCTTTGTATAATTCCGAACAAAATACACAATTCACTGAATTGAGGGAAATATTGAGCTATTGATTGATTGAGGTCAATTGTAATCAGCTGAACATTGTAATCAGTTCAATATGTATCTAGCTGAACCGAAATAACTACTTGTCAAGAAAATCCATGAATTAACATGCTTTGTATAATTCTGAACTACCTACACAATTAACTGAATTGAGGGAAATACTGATCAATTGATTGATTGAGCTCAATTGTAACTATCTGAAACAGATAACTGAACCTTGTAACCAGCTCAATATGTAATTAGCTGAACTGAGAGAACTATTTGTAAACAAAATACGTTACTCATTTTGATTCGTATAATTCCGAACTACATACAGAATTAACTGAATTGAGGGAAATATTGATCAATTGATTGATTGAACTCAATCGTAACTAGCTGAACAAGCTTACTGAACCTTAGAACCTGTCAATTTGTAACTAGCTGAATCGAGAGAGTTATTTGTAAACAAAATGCATGAATCAACAAGCTATGAATAATTTCGAACTACATACACAATTAAATGAAATGAGGGAAATATTGAGCTATTGAATGATTGAGCTCAATTATAACTAGTTGAACTCACTAGCTGAACCTTGTAACCAGCTCAATAAGTAACTAGCTGAACCGAGAGAACTATTTGTAAACAAAATACATGAATCAACATGCTTTGTATAATTCTGAACTATGTACCCAAGTAGCTGAATTGAGTGACTTATACGTCGAAAATTACACAAATATATTTGCTTCTAATTTTTGCTATCTACATACACTATAAGCTGAATGGAGAGAAATGTATTTAGAAAAAGTATATGAATAAATATGCATATGAGCACTGATAATAGTATTGATAAACAGCTGCAGTAAGTGAGATATTCGTAAAAGATTACAGGAATAAAATTTCGCAAAGGTATAGTGAGATACGTACACTGTAATTTGAATTGAGTGAAATACTTGAAATAAATTACAGGAATAAGCATTCACAAAAATATTGCTTGTTCAATTCAAACGAGTAATTTACTATATTTTCATTTTAACTTACAGAAATAGGAGCAAAAGTGTATTGCTGTCGCATAGTTTTACTTGTTTTCTGTAGTTTTTATAATTGTCTACTTAAACCGGATTTTTGCAGAACAAGATTTCCAACGTTACCAATTACCTTGGTTAAAGAGAGCTTATATTAATTTTAAAACTTAAAGATCTCTGTAGCCGACCCTGGTTCGACAAATGTTGAATCCTGATACGCTTTGGAGATTTCTTCATTGCATTTAATTATTATTATTATTATTTAGCAATAGAAGTCCCATTCTTCGTTAGGCATCGACGAAAGGAGTTATTGTTCCAGAAACCGGTCTGTATTATTTTTAATGCTCTTCATTTGTGGCAATTCACGTTGCTTTCCCCTTTCTGATATCAGTTGTAATTGAATATTCTGGAGTACTCATAAAAAGGGGTTCGTATTTGCAGAAATGAGTTAATTACATAAAATTGTGAAAACTGTTTAAGTGAAGAAAAATTCATCTCAACTAACTTTTAAGCTGAATAAAATATATTACTTAATACATAAAATATAATGAAACATTTTGTTGGAAAATGTAAAAGAATTTGTGCTTCTACGTTCAGTTATTAAAGTTTTTAGCCCATTTTTATCTGCGGTTCTTTCTTTCTATTTGTAAAAAAAAGTAATTTAGATTCCATTTCATAGGTTGTTAGTTCTAAAAAGTTAAACTAATTGAATTTTCATTTTTCTCAAAATTTGATTCTATGTTTGTTAATAAGTTCTTACTGCATTTATTCGAAATATTCTAAGGTTTTGAACGTTTTTGGCAACATTGTACACAAGATAATATAAGGCAGTGAGATGCAAAGGGATGAAGGTGGCAAACTTAAAAATTTGGAGATAACCAGTACAAATAGTAGGTGAACTTCTATGTCTTGGGACAAGAGATAGTACCAGTAGCCCTGGTAGTTGCTGCTGTATAGTATGCTTTATAAAAACAAAACAATGAAAGCCTACCTAGGACCTTATTTTTAAACGCGTTTTACTGAAAACATGAAAATGTTCACTTAAATCCCTTTGCTTCTCACTGCTTCATATGCCAGTTGTTTTTGGTTCTTCAGCAGGTATTTAACAATTATAACAAATTGTTGCGTTTCTGCAATTGAGCTCAATCAATAAATAGCATAAAATAAAGTTCCATTTTTTGAACAGAATTAAAAATAGAAATATATTCACTCAAAGTTATAATAATAAACAACTTTTATTCGAAAGACTTTTACTGGAAAATAAACATCTCCGCAAAATATATTAAAATGCTCTTTCCTTTTCACTGATATTAAAATACTTTTTCAGCAAAAGAACATAGTAGCAGACGTAATCCAGTCAACTTTGGCCCAGTTTATCGTATTTCAGCCTCATCATATTCATGTTCTATTCGAAAGCGTTTCCCTCCCTCATTGCTGTCCCTCTATAGGGGGTAGGAGAAACGATCTTTCATTGCTTTTGCTGTCAGATAAGGCAAAAGAAATTTCGCGCGGCAGTTACAAGTTGGAAATCCCATTTACAAGGGAGTAATATTACTACAGCACCGATAACATTTCTCTTTCTTTTTTCCCTTTCTGCTTCGTTGTGAGTTATTCCTCACATTTACAGTTTAAAGCGAAAGGAATAATAAAAAATATTCGTGGGAAAACCATAGATAGGGTGGAAGAAATTAGCTTAATTCTGTTCTGAAATGAATAATCTCTAGTTATAAAACAGTGCAATGTAAGGGAAAAAAAAACTTTTTTTCACTGTTTTAGATTTTTTTCCCAGTTGTTGAAAGTAATGGTATTTAAATGTTTAATGCATTAATTTTTCATTCCATATGAAAAATTGGTTAAAAATACAGGGCTGTCCGTCCCCCCGAGTGTACTCTCTCAAATGCTACGGAGCAACCCCCCCAGAAAGAGAGCCCCCCAAATAAGATCAAAACCCCCTCCGCCCCCAAAAATTTTAATGGCGCGGTCTGTGATATGGGCCCATCCTCGTTGGCACTCCTGAGAAATATGTTTCGTAAAGATGTTTTTGAAAAAATAAGGAAAAATGTGCGAAATATACAAAATAGATGATATTAACGAAACTGCATTGTATAAGTACTCAACATCGTTTTCGTGGAACCCGCATATTAATAGTATGCTGGTTTTGAAGCATTAATATTCACAAAACGTAAGGCCTGACTTTTTTCGTCGTAACATTTGCTGTCAATTTTTCCTAGCCTCTTAAACGTATCCATGTAACATCATCGGAATTTTTTCATGCAACCCAGAAATTCTTACAGATAGCTGTGCTGTTCATACTTGAACTTGAAATCACTCACGGTTTACATTGAACACAAAGACGGTTCATTTCAGGCTTAGACGATTGAGATATAAACAAGTCATTTCATTCAGTCACTAATGTATGCGCTGAAGTAGGAGTAAAGGCGACAAGGTTTATTAGCCGGGGAAAAGATCAAATAATTTCCCCGTCGTGTACCACGTGGTACCGTCCTTTGGATTTCTAAGTTTTCTTCCTCTGTTTGTATTCTGCGAGAGCGCAACTTTTCGAACCATTTTAAAATTGACAAAACTCAAAAACTTACAGTATAAATTAAAAAAAAAAAAAAAAAAAACACTTATCCCATGCACTTGCGAGCGACAGAAAAAAAAGTGCCAAAACATTTCAGGCAGAAGGTAAAAAATTCAAATCGACGATCATTCAAATCCCTACGAGATTTAGTGCAGACATGGGAAAGTGCTTCTGTGGAAGGACGGAGTCGCATGGTCTCCCCTCACTTTCCTCCGCGAGGATTCCTGCGTCAATAACCACACCCACTTGTCATATCTATGTGCTAATGATCCTAGGTTCATATCTGAACTTGAAATCACTCACGTTTTACATTGAACAAAAAGGCGGTTCATTTCCGGTATGTTAACACCGCGATAAGAAAAGTCCCAGAAAAAGAACAAGAAGTTCCGTCTAGAACTATACGAGTCTACTTTCCCGTATACCCATACTACTTTCTAGTACATGATCAATATTCTCAAAAATAGCTAAAATCGCAAATTGTTTCAAACATATTTTTGCTGATTTCTAGGAATAAAGTATTCCTCACACATCTAAAAAAATTAAAAAAAAAAAAAGCAGCACCTTTTAAACGAAGCAGCTAATACACTTTTTTCCCTTAAAAAAAATTATTTAACAGCTTTCAAAACGAAAAAATAATAATTAAAATTAATAAGCTTTTTAAAATAAATACATCATATCAAAAAAAAAAAAAAAAAAAAAATCGTTTCTTTTTCCCCTGTTGCCAAAAATAATTTTTTAAATGAATTAATGCACTTACCAAAATAAATAAAAACAATAAAATGTCAAATTAAAGAAATACTTTTCACTGACAAAAAAAAAAAAAATCGTCTGCGCATATCGTTATGTAGAAACATAAATGACTTTGAGTTTATTCGGAACTCCAGCGCTCGAATACGCTACCTTGCGGCAGGGGCGGCAAATAGGGGGGTCAAGAGGGGGTGGTCGCACCCCCAAATTTTTTGAGCAGAATGATAGAAAACATGGGAATTTAATTTATGTATGTCGGAAATCAATGTTCATTTAAAAAAATCTCGCTGGTTCTAAGTAACTATTTGATGAAACTCGACACATTCTCAGACTAGAAAAAGGGTTTTTCGTTATTTGGATCATGACTTAGAAATTCATGAAGTATTTTCCTGCCTTTTCAAAACATAGAAAACTGATAGAGAACCATGGTTAATTTTAACTAAAGAAGACATTTCCTCATATAGGCTAAATATTTCATACTTGTGTGCCCAGTGTGACGATGATATGTCCAATAGGTGCCCGTTCAAAGTGGTGTGGCTGCAAGGTAAACACAAGGAAAGTAATTGATATTTTACATTCACTTTTACGCATTTTTTTTTGAAGTGTATATTTATTTAATGAGTGTTTATCGCTTTCTTTTGCTAGAAACACGTTTCAGCTGCTCAATGCATTATATGCTTTCATAGTAACTTCTTAAAAATGCATGTGCTTATTAAATAAAAATAAAAAAAACGTATCAACAATACCTTTTATGGGGCTGTATAATTATGCAATCTCGGAGTGACACAAGATGGTCTTCAAGAGTTAAAACCATAAAAACATTTCCCTATAACTTTAAAGCAGTGATTTGACGACTGGAAGAATAATTGCAAAACGACTCTTTCAATGGTGAAAAAGCTCATGCCCTTTAGCATGTATGACTTTGTTCGAATTTTTATTCAATTTGTTTGTATTGAGGAAAATTTATGGAAAATGCTTTACTCTATCGAAACATCTTCAATCCGCTACCCTTAATTTTTGTACTATTCAAGCCACAGTTCAATCTACTATTGATCTGCGCATTCGTACTACTATAGTTCAATCTACAGTTGAAACTGAAAATAGATTTTATAAAGATGTATTTATTGTATTTCAATCAATCGTGAAACTTTTCAAGAAAGTTCTTCCTTCGAGCCAATTTAAAAAAAAAATAAAAAAATATCCCACATAATGATGTGAAGTCAAACATTGATTTTCAATATTTTGTATGAAAAAATAGATTCAGTTTCGAATGAAATTAACACAAGATTTGGGGATAATTATTTTTTTGTATGGTTGGCTCTAAATTATCTGGATTGGATTTTGAAAACGAAAAATAAAATTTTTCAATTATGAGTAAAATTTTTAGCATGAGGCAAGAAAAATTACAAGCAATATACCGACAGACTGGTTATCACATCCAGAGACTGCAGTTCCGTCCTTGTTATGGACTCATCAGTATGGAATAGTGAATAACAGAGCTGGAGATAGATGACATCTCATTGAAACTGAGAGCGCCGACGAGACTAGATTATTCAATGATGAAAAATTAAGCCCCTCACAATTTTTGAAGTTGCCAGAGTGATTTTGAAGAGCAAGATATAAAAAGTGTTTTCATACATAACTTTGTTACTTCAATTATTTTTAAAATATTCCTATAAACTCCTAGTAGAGAAAGATTTTTTTATGTCTCAGTATATTTTCAAAGTACAATGGGCAAAAAAAAAACCTTTTCTATTTAGCTGTACTGGCAAAACAGCTTGACACTGGGCACTGATACATTAGGAACATGATTCCCTGCTCTTTAATTTTTCCAAAAATCATGCGTTAAAATTTTTCCAAAAGGTATAAAAACTTTAGTATCGAGATGTTTTGTATGATAACATATTAGAAAACGAATCAAAATTTTAATTGTTTCTAAACACTATTTTTTATTCATATTAAACCGATTTTATGAGCACTTCCTGTTAGCTAACGTGTGTCTTGTCCTGCACTGTGGTAATACATATTTAAGAAACTCGACCCTCCAAATGAAATGCTGAAATGAAGCCCCTGACTGTGGTAATACATATTTAAAAAACTCGACCCCCCAAATGAAATGCTGAAATGCCGCCCCTGCCTTGCGGTGATTTACAAAACTGCCGATGAAACTAAAACATTGCCACGCTGCGTTCCACGTGTGTCTGTTGACGTAAATACAGGCAGTTTGTTCTGAGTATTTATTAACGCAATCGATGTGTCTTAGTTTGCTTTCAGCTACAGAAATTAATTCGTCCCTTAGTAGTATTCTCGAGCTTCTCAAAATAATGTTAGTTTTCCTTATTTCTTTCAAAAAAGTATTAAATGGTGGAAGCGTAAACAAGAAAACTCTGGATTAACAAAATTGGATAACGTTATACCAGGTAAAATATTTTATTGTTTTGTATGAATTTGTAAGAATATGAGTTTTTTTAAATCTTAAATTAATTTAACTAATCATATTTTACAGCAGCATTTAGTTGGAATGGACAGTATGCAAAATATTTACTTGAATTTATTATCGTAGAACAAAATGAAAAATGTTTAACCGAGAAAGAATTCACTTTATTCCTTTTATTCTCAGCTGAAAGGTTTCGCCAAATTTGTTTAGGATTATAGTTTTAGTATTGTGCGATCAAAGTAGCCTTGGCGAGATTTCGCGTTTTTAGTTAAACCATTTTTAATTTTTATCATGAGTGGAATAAAATGATAGTAAGATTACAGAATTCGATAAGTAAAAAGAAATAATGGTCAATCAACTGAAAAGAAAACTACCACCATATAGTATAAACTGTGAGTACACATTTTATTTATTTTGTTCTGAGTGAATTTGAATAAATATCAGTTTTTCAATTCGATGAAAAAAAAAAAAAAAACGAACTTAACAACATTGACTGGACACTTTTCCTTAACCTAATTCCACATAAATGATTTAAATAACCTTTGTTACTACAGTATCCTACTGAAATAGACAGTATGCAAATAAATTTTCTTGAAAATATTTATCGCAGAACAGATTGAAAAATCCAGAAAGAACGTTAAGAATTTGAACAATAAAAAATAAAAGTTCGCCAAAAATCTGTTTATAGGGTTATGGTTTTAAAATTGTGTGAAAGAATAATGTATCTTGACAAGATTTCGCATATCAGGTAAATCATTTCCATGACGAATGAATTAAATGCATGATTTCTTTGGATATCCAATCATATAGTCATAGAAATAAATTATCTAGTGTTAAACGTTACTCTTGACAGTCTGCCACGTATGTGCACTATGTGACAAAAATGTCAACAAATGCTGGAAATGTCACGAAACTGAACTTAATATGTACTAATGTATAGAAAAAACGGTACAAAATGAAAATGCCGTTCGAAGCGAACCAAAAATTTATGAATACCGAATTCAACATCGTGAAAATGGCTGCTTCAGAACAACTTACTGTGTGTTCTGCATTAATTGTTTACTTTCGTAATACTTTTTGGTTTCTAATCTCTTTCTATATGGGTCAGAATAACCAAAAGACTTTGAAAAATCTTTTCAAATGAATAAAGCGAAAAAATCATACATACGAACAAAAATCACAACACTTTTAGCATTTTCTTCGTTATCACATGCGTTTTAGTTTTTAAGTCGGCCATTAGACAGTGACTGCAGTGCCCCCTATAGTTCGTTGGAGTTGCGAATTCGCCGAAAACTGAATACCTAAATTAAAACTTTAGCGTGAAAATAAAAACAAATCATATCAACAATAATTATTTCACAGTGAAAACCATAGCGGCGGAGTCGGAGTCGGAGTCAATCTCATTTTGGGATAAAGGAGTCGGAGACGAATATCCAAGAATCGGAGTCAATCATTTGTCCTCCGTGTATAAATTTTTGCCAAAGCTACGAAGTCAGAGTCGAAGTCGGGGAATCGGAGTCCAATTAATTGTCGGGCACAGGAGTCGGAGTCAGGTGCCTCTAAATTCTCAGAGCCGGAGTCTGGCGTCAATAGCTATTTCCAACAAAATTTGTTTGAAATAAATCCGCCCTCAAGTACGGAATCTACATTGACTTTCAGTTTCCCCGTAGGCGCTAATGTTAAGTTTTTTTGAACTGTTCAAAATTGTACAAAAAATAGTTCAAATCAAAAAGTGAAATATGGGACTGAGGTGTTCTCGCCGAGATCTTTCGAACAAAAAAAAGTTTGTTCGAATCTGACTATTCATTCAAAAGTTATTAGGGGGGGACAGACAGACAGACCGACAGACCGGCGGATCGACAGACATTTTTTCCCCATCTCAATACCATACTTTCCAATTCTTAATTTTTCGATATTTATTTAATTATTTTATTTATTTTTGATTTTTTTTTTTGTTTTTCGCGACTTTTTTAAGATGCATTAAGCCTTCTTTCATGCTTTTTTCTTCTTTTTCTGACTTTTACTGGGAAAGTAGGCTAAAACAGGCAGAATATTGTAGTTAGAATTTTGTGTCTGCTTCTTACCAGTTACAAAGGGAGTTAGTCCAGAGAATTACTGGTTAACTGCAGTTTTTAATGTAAAGGGTACTTTTGAAAATCCTTACTTTTGGTAATAAGCCTGGTCATTGCATTTCCTTTATAAATGCTTCCTTTAACAAGCCATAAGCATCCGTTTGATAACAGATTTGTCACTCGAAAATGTAGACCAACATTTTTTGGTTATAAACTACCCGAAAAAATGCGAGGAAGTATTACTCTAGGAAACACATTACAAGACAATATTTTAAATTGTTGTACTTTGATAGTTTACTTGGGGACAGTGGAACAGTTCGAACCTCTTCCGAACTGCGCAAGAAATTGGTAAATCCCTAGCTCCGTAGCAAGTTAGTTTAAGGTTAAAAAACAATAAAATTGGGAAAAGTTTTTTCTATGTTTCGCAATAGTTTACAACAAGAAACTAATATGTAATTGCAAAATATCTGTAGCACAAACCCTGATACAAACTAATATGATAAAATACACATCCATACAAGAAACTGAATATCAATTCATTTCAACAAACCGATTCTTAGCAAGCATACGTTAGCTTTTAAAGAACCCTTGATGGAACAACTGTCGCAGTTTCCTACAGTTACAATTTTACATTTAGTTATGTATTTAATCTGTCTTCTGTATTTACCTTTTGGATAAGTAGGGGAATGTGGTGCAAAGTGAAATAGTTAAGATGACTGAGCTTTTTCAAAATGAACAAGTGGGAAGTTTGTTTTGAAAATTACGGAAGATAAAGAAAAAAACATCGTACTTTATAATGAAACTTGCATTAAAATATTACTTTTTATTTTTGGCAGTAAAATTGCGACTTCAAAAAAAGTGGAAAAACTTCTTCCTTTTTTATGGAGCAAAGTGAAAAATTGAATATTTTTCAAATGAAATATTGTTAACTCGAGTGTGGAAAATATTTTTGAAAAAAATTAATGAGCAAATAAAAGGATAATTGAGTAAATGAAAAAAAATGAAGCAAAAAACTAATAAATAAATAAACTAATTTATTAATACACGAGGAAAAATAAATGAGTGAATAAAATTGTGAATGAATAAAAAATAAGTTAATGAACGAATTAATAAGTGAATTGCTAAATTAAGAGCTGAAAGTACCTTTGTTAATAAATGAATTGGTAATTGATTTAGTAAATGATTGAACTACAGTAGCTCCCAAAAGTGTTCGTACCCCCTGAAATTTTGTAGTAAAACCAAAATAACGCAAAACTGAATTCGAATATGAAGTCCAATTTTTTTTCACACCATTCCAATGCCATTCTGAATAAAACCCAGTAGTTTTTTTCAAGATATTGCCAGATTTTATTTTTGAAATTTGTCAAAGAACGAAGAGACAGAGAAAAAATACGCCACAAAAGTCATCGTACACTGAAATATTTCGAATAAATTCATAATTAAAGTTATCATATGTGGGTTTTTTTTATATTAGTTTTGCATTGTAATGACACTGTAAAGTCATTTGCCTTTAATTTTTTGTTTATTTATTCCCCAATATTCTGCTTATTATTTTAAAATGGCAGGTATGCGTAGAAAACAGCAAACACGATTCGAAACTTGATTTTTTCCCTTCACAGCAGCCGTAAATTGGTTTGAAATGTCTCTAAATTAGTTAAGTTGAACCATTCTATAGTGAAGTGCTTGATAAAATGCTTTAATGACAAGAATCGGATCGAAAATAAAGTAAGAAAAGGTCAACTGGCAAAGTTAACAAAGCGTGATCGGAGGTTTACAGTTTAAAAAAAAAAAGTAAAAAATACACATTTCAGAACTGAAAAAGTTTCTGCAGAATGGAATGAAACATTTTACGTTTGATTTTAACCTAAAATTGTTCGCCGAGTTCTCTGATTAGCTGGATTAAATGTGACCTCTTCCCGCAGAAATTTTCTTGTTCGTGCGAAAAACAGTAAGCTTACGCTTTTCGTAGTAAAATCAATGATAAATAAGCTCAAAACGTTTTGGAACAATGTCTTACTTATAGATGAAAATAAATTCAACAATTTGGGTTAAATTGTTGTATAATTGTAAATGGAAGAAAAAAATGTGGAATTTAATCTTAAGAACTTAGTTGGATCAGTTAATCAGGACGGTGAAGGTGTTCTTGTGTGAGGGTGCATATCAGCATCAGGACTTGGAAATTTGGAATTTTTTGATGAAATAATCAATTATGCTGTTCATTTAAATATTTTAAAGAACAATTTTAAACTATTAGCTCAAAATTTGGTAATTGGAAACAACTTTGTTTTTTTATCAAGATAACGATAGGAAGCACACGTTTGTGTTTGGTGCCTCAAAAATTGTTCTTAAGCTTAGAAATACCTCCTCAATCGCCAGATTTAAAATTAATGGAACATATTTGGGGAAATCTGGTGGCTAGATTACGAAAATACACCATTGAAACGAAAATCGAACTAGAAACAGTAAGGCTCGAAGTGAGGCTGAACGCTTACTCAGAAATTGCACAAAAAAAGAAAGAAAAAACAATGAAATCTATTCCCAGACGTTTAAAAGCTGTTGTTGCTACTGCATGATATTCTACTAAATAATAACTTAGGAAAAAGTTAGATTATTTACTAATTTTTTGACATTTTTTCAAAGTGTACGAAGACTTTTGTAAGATAAAATTTCCGGCACTTTTTGGTTTTTGATTTTTAAAAAATTAAGTTTTAATGTTCTATTAAAAATTTTCATGTGGTTTTGTTGAAAATAGATCATAGATCTTATAATAAAATATCTATTCCGAAATATTAATTCTAACCAATGGATAAGGGCCTATTTCATTGAAAGTCGTAAGTGTACGAACACTTTTGGGAGTCACTGTATTTCCCTTTGCCCCTTATGCACTTGGTTAATGGCAAAAATATTAAGAATACAAATACGCTAAATATTAACTATATAAATATTGCACCGAATCTAGAAGGACCCAATTAATATTTAAAATGTTAATAACAAGAACTTTATCATTTAATAATATCAAAATAGTTTTTGACTTACAACAACATATTACAATTCGAGTATTCATTTTTGAAAATTACATGTATTATCACATGCTTTAACTTTCAGAGGTAATTTTTTCTTAGCTGGAATAGAGTACACATGTTTCTACATAGTTAAAATATTATTAAGCAAGTGGCACTAAAGGTGGAGTAAATATTTCACCATTTCACTTTGCGCCGCTATTTCACTTTGTCCTACGTTCCCCTAATATGTTGAAAATCCTTGAGAGAGAAAAAATGATGTGCCAAATAGAACAAAATATAAAAAAAAGTTTTTCTGAGAGATAGAAAAATTAATTTAAACCACGAAGAAAAAAGTGAAATAAAAAATTATCTAGAAAAATAACTTTAATAGAACTAACTGTCTCAGAATTATCAAATAACGTTTTACAAAAGAACTTAAGTTTTAAAAAAGGACCTAAAAATTTACTAAAAACTATTTTCAAAATTGGGAAAATATAAGAAGGCAGCTTTCCTGACGAAACGACCATAGACTAATAATAAGAGTAGACCGAGCTATGGCAACCCTTTTGCTGCTCATAAACCAAACCATGTGACTGGTGGATATCCTAGCAACAGCGGGCGTTAATCGTAGAGACGATCAACGCCAGCGCGAAATAAAATAAATAGAATTGATGGAACACGGAAGAATGATCTTTTATGGAGTCCGATTTGTAAATTTGTTATTCTAAGTTGTAAATATTTTGTTAATATAGTGAGTTTTTCGTTTAGATAGTATTGTGCATTTTCTTTAGTCAATTTCAATAACTCTCTAAGCAATAAAAGATACAAGCGACCAAGAAGAATCAGCAAACGGTAAGATTTTTACCTACAGTTTCAATTTAATATACCGATTAGTACATTTTTGCGTTAACGCAAAACGTTTACGCCATTTCGTTCACGCCAACGCTGACAGCTCCAAATGAAATAAAAGTTACCGAAAACTGATCAAAAACTATTACTAATGTCAAAATAATGCATAACTAAAAGAAAAACAGTTCAATCTCTGCACCTGGAAGTTTTTTTTTAATGAAAACACATTGTCTTAAAATACATGTCGAGTGCCAAACTATAGATAATGCTGCCATCTAGCAACCATGCTGTCAAAGTCTTCGCCAAGCCCTTCCACTAGTCACATGATACATCTATGAACCAATTTTCTTCATCAGCAAGAATGAGAAAGCTTTGGTCTACTCTTATTATTAGTCTATGGAAACGACAAAAGCTTCTAAATTAAAACGTTCGTGGAAGGTTGAATGTTGCCATTTCGGCCTGTAAAATCTTTTAACATTTACAGGGTGTCCAGCAAAGGACTCCCTGGTTTCAAAATTAAATATCTCGAAAACAAAGGACGATATTGGAATAAAATAAACTGTATGTTTATTGTGAAACCCATAAAAATCATATACAGGAATGCGGAAATTAGTTTAAAAACTGCCAATAGGTGGCGCTGTACAATATAACTGCAATAGAAGTCTCCATAAATAGTGCTGTGAAGAGAGTTGTTGTTTCAGCAGCAGTTTAGTCTCTCAGATATGCTTACATATACGCTAGAAATTATCGTCCAACCTCTTCGCAGCACTATTCATGGAGACTTTTATTGCAATTACAGCGTGCAGCGCCACCTGTTGGAACTTTTTAAAACTAATTTACAAGTTCCTGTATATGATTTTTATGGGTTTCACAATAAACATACCGTTTATTTTATTCCAATATCGTCCTTTGTTTTTGAGATATTTAATATTGAAACCAGGGAGTCCTTTGCTGGACACCCTGTAGTTTTAAAATTGAAGCGCTTTGGGGAACCTGGCCCCGTGGTAAATGCGTTTCAGTACTTTTCAGTTTTGATCTGTTGAAAATAGTTTTATCGTTGAGTTACCTTGAGTTAGTTTACTTGGTTTTTAGGCTTTAATACTAATTACAAAAAACTGCTTTAATTAGGAACTATTCTTATTCCCTATCGCCAAACTAGTTGTTGGTTTGAATAAATGTTGTTCTCTGTTCTTCCTGAATACATTCTTTTGCAGAATTTCTCAAAACTGTCTGACTTTTTCCAGTGTTGAACTCGTTTTTTGAAGCCTACTAACAAAATAATTTATATGTACCAGCACTTTAGATGCAAAACAGTTATATATCTCGGTTTTCTTTTTCATTCTTTTGAACATCATAACACCATCGAGAAGAGATAAAATGGATTGAGGAAAGACTTTCATTCGTGAAACAAAGATACCAAGTCGCGTGATAGATTTTAAAGCAAAGCATTGGAAAAAAATCAGGTTTCTTTCACTAGTTTTACGCTACAATCATTCGTCGTTGTTAAGTTACGTGACTTGAGATCTTTGTCCAAGCTTTTGCTAAGCCAATGATTGGGCTTGCTCCCTCCATTTATAATTTCTGCTCTAAGCATAACACTCGCAATATTTATTTTTCGTTTTCATTTCGTTGTGTTATTTGTACGTAGTAGTCTTAAAATACTAAACTTTAACGGAAGAAATCATAAACATAGTAGGAGAAAAGTATAAGTTCGCTATAGGATATTACCAAACCTAGAACCAGGAGCACCCCAAACTTAAATTTTTGGGAGCGAGTTAATTCTCAATTTGCCGAATGAAACCCTGAATTTTGCCGAATGATAAAATTGAGGTATGCACACAAAAGTGCCTCTAATGAAAAGGGACATTAAGGTATTTAAAAATCGCAACACTGCATTTTTGTCCCCAAATTTGCCGAATAGGGACATTTTTTGGGAGTCACAGTGTCCTCCCGTGACCTCCAAAAAGGTGTTTCTGCCTAGGACAAATTCTGAAAATTTAGAAAATCAAAAAGTCATCAAATAAAAATAAAAAAATTAAAAACACCTAGGCAACAAAGAAAAGCAATGAATATGTTTTTGATAAGAAAAACAGATCATTTTACTGAAGTAGTAAAAAATATCAAATTAAAAACTTCAGATTTTTCAAACACAAAATTTCCTTCGCTATTCGAATTTTTTTTTCTCCCACACAATAAACATTTCATCGTTTAGTTTCACATCTCGAATCCTCCAAGAGCTAACCCACTTACGTTACATTAAAAAATAACAGCAGAAAAAAAATCGAAGTAAGGGGGGTGGAGTAAAGCTAAATTCCCCTCTCTGTATCCATCCGCGGCAAAAAAGCACGTGGTTGGAAAAGCCTCTCTTTTACTTGCTCATTCGCGCTGACGGCAACCGGCAGGAGTAGATTTTTATCCTATGCCTCCCTCATCGAATCCCTCTTTCGAACATGGAAATTCCTTCCTTTTTTTTCGGCTCCCTATTTTAAGCAACTGATCCAAATATTCTGCTTCCTAATCACCTTGGTATAATTTTAAACGAATCAGTTGTCTTCACATTTTTCTAATGAATGCGGTTGGAATTCGTATGAAGGAAATTATTTGTTTACTGTGAAATAAAGACATTCAGTGCGAGAAGAAAAATAACAAGTATTTAAGGAAGTGATTTAATTTTAAAAGAAGAAATCACTTAATACAGTTAATATTTTGTCAAATCTTTTAAAAAGATCTGTTATTGGACATGTATTTGGGTTGTCATCAAGGATGTATAGTTCAACTAACATTGCAATGCTTGGTGTTGATACTGTTTTACCCCTACGCACATGGCCATATGAGAAGCCATATGAGAAGAGGTCAGCCACCTGTGACAGAATTCAATATTGTGCGAGTGAATGCCGGAATATCGGTTCCATTTGGAAGATCCGTGTACGTTGATCCGGAATTGGATTTACATATCAGTGTGCGACCTGGTGACAGGTGTACGGTTAGAGTAATACAGAACGATCCATTGTCTCAGAGGCCGGGAAAATTGAGTCCGACAAACTTTCCGTGCCAGTTTGGACAAGAAGATGTGCAATATTCTCACTATGGAGCTAGGAGTCCAGCACAGGATAAAATTAGGTTGATGATCCGTTATGACTCCAGTGATGACACTTTCATCATACCCGTAATCATTAATGTACAGGTAAGGACAAAATTTCAAATTTTACAAGCGAATAACATGGCAAAGTTATTCCTTAGCCTTTAGTAATGTACATAATTTTCATTTAAATACATAATCACTAATCAAGTTTATAATCTATTAGCTTATCACCAGGCTCGTCATTTAAAATTTTTCCAGGGACGGGGGGCCATTTTTGTTTAAAAAATCAAAATATATTTAATAAAAGTAAATTCTCCAGTAGTCGGCCATAGGGCCATATACGAGTATGAATTCAGTAGCCAGTAATTTTATATTTATTAATATAATGGGTTATAAGGGATTTTGTTAGCAACATTTAATGCGAAGCTTAAATATAATGATGTATTTTGGGAGGCGGGAGGACAACGTCTCCATAACTATTTGTACTTTTTATTGTAAAAATAATGCAAATGTTATGAAAACTGGTTTCAACCCACTTCTTCATTTGCTAAGTTCCTTCAAACCCCCAAGTCAGCTTCCCCAAGTATTTTTTGTAAATTACGGTAATATAATACCGGTATCTTGAACATTTGGCAAAACATAAAATAAATTAGGATAATGAGTTATAGAAAGAATAACCACAAATTTGTTACTCATTCGAATGATTTCAGCTAACAGAAGTGCATATCACAGTTTTTCAACTTTTTTTGTCCCGCGGGCCAGCAAATGCTTTTGGAAAAAAATCGCGGACCGGCGAGCAAAAAAAAAAAAAAAAAGAAAAAAAGAAAAACCTTTATTTTTGGATTAGTAAAAATAGGGGAAATTTTTTCACTATTCGGTGAGGTTTTCTCCTCTTTTTTATCTTTTTGAAAATAAAAATAAAAAACTTTTCGACTCGGCGACAGTCTAATACTCAAGGAAAACATTTTTGCAACAGTTGAGAGTTTTTCTCTATTTTTACAAAATAATGATAATTATAATAAATAATGAATTACAAAACTTTTCTTAGTGCTTTAAAGAACGGTAACAAAAATTATTTAAATGTTAGGAATAATTATTGTAATAACTATACATAACTAATAAATATTGCTGAAAAATCATAAAAAAAATACGAAAACTAATTACAAATTCGCGTAAATGATGTGGTATAGGATGTTATTATTATGGCATTTTATTTTTTCAGTAAGGACATTTTTTTTAACGGGGACAAGCAAAAATCTTTGGGGAACCGTCAAAGGACCGTTGCCGGTTCACCGGATCACCATTTGAGAATCGCTGGTGTAGATAATACTTTTGAAATGTTTAGTAATTTCCGAACATGGCCATTGGAAATCAAACCATTCGCTCATAACATAAGATTCGTTAAAGTTATTGTGGCATCAACGAAGTTTTTAATTCTACCAATTTTTTTTTAGAAGATTTCATTCTGATGTAAATTGCACTTTTGTGCGTATTTTTCATAAATCCAGGACATAATTAAATTGTTTAAACGATTTTTCTTTTAAATTTGTTTCAAATTAAATTTGGAGGATTAAGACGGTCGCATGTAATCTATTGGCTACAGATAGCGTATTGTTGATGTAAACTTCCCAAGTCTCCCAAATTCATTTATTATAGTGCTAATAAAAGTGCGATTATCTAAAACATCAAACTCATGGATAAATAAATGGGGTGTTTCCACTTACCATCTACTTTCTGGGGTAAAAAGAAATACGCTGTGATGAAAGGAAACATAATTTCATTCAATAACAAACATTCACAAGATCGAATTTTTTATACCCAGTTACGCTCTGTGAGTGTCGTCTTGGGTACTATGAAGAAAATGTTGTGTCTCAATTCATCCAGTTACTCTCCGTAAGTGTCATCTTGGGACTTTGTGTCTAACTCATCCAGTTACTTTCTGTGAATGTCATCTTGGACGCGATGTACAAAATTTTGTCTCAATTTGTCCAAAAGAAAGGATGGGATTAAAAGTTAAAACATTGAAATTATGTTTTCTTTTACCCAAATGCGCGTGCAAGAATTATACTAACCTCTGATAGTTCTGTTTGGCCAAGGTAGTTGGATCTGTAAGGAGCGGGATTCTTGGCTGAAGGGTAGTGGCTTCGATACTGACCTGTTGATGACCCTTGGTGCTGTTGTGTTCACAAATTTCACTACGTTCTCATTTCAAGTCAATATCTCTGGGAGTCCTGGAAAAAAAGAAGAAAAAATAAAAGGGCTATCTTCAGGGCTGCATCTAACTGGTTAAACCACATGTTGTGATAGGTACGGAAGATACTGGAGTGTGATAATGGTTGTGCTGTTTCTTAAATTTCTTACTTGGTTACTGTGTTATTTTCACGGTCGAAATCGAAAGTCTTTCTTTTTTTTTCTCCCTATAAGTTTTCTCTTTCAAAAAACGCAAATTTCCGAAAAAAAAAAGTATCAAAAAAAAAAAAAAAATGCATTACAATACTTATACAAGTGAGGGCTCTGAAGAAAGGTTGTGGATGGAATAATAGCATTGAACTCTAAATCTGTTTAAAAAAAAAGAATTCTTTTTCACCGCATTTCTTAATCAACTAAATTGATTTTCGTGAAGTATGTCATAATTTTACAAACCACTTATCTTCTTCATCCTTTCTTAAAAATGAAATATTTAAACTTATTACAATTTTGTTCCGTGGAAGTTTTTTTTTTTTTGCTCAAGCTCTATTTCGCTCTTTTCACTTCATGTTTTCATGGGTGCACCTTTACTTTCATTTTCAATTCATTTCCAAGTTTATATACACTGTAATGTGATCTTATTCCATGAAATCGGAGGCAGCATTTCTGCCTCCAATTTTCAAGAATAATTAAACTGACACAGCGGCGTAAAGAAATTCATTGCTTTAGGAAGGTTACGTTGGAGTGAAAATAAGGAAAATCGCTCTGCATCTGCCATGTTTAGTAACAAAGATTTATACATCATTCCTACCCAAAATGTTTGTTTTGCTTCAAAAATGTTTGAGGAAATAAAAAAAAACTATCTTCAAAACCTACATTTTTAAAATTAAAAACGTTAGGAAATGTATTAAAAGTTAAAGTAAAAGCACAACTTGTAGAACATGAGATGAAAAGCGTGTATTTCTTTATCAGGGTGGGTAAAAAAATTCAACCCTTGCTTCAATAAATTCCTCACTTGTTTAGATGTAAGCAATTAGAATAATGTGCAATATAAGCAAAAAGCACAAGAATGTAAGGAAAAAAAAGTATTTTAAAGTCGGAATGCTCAGCTTTTTGGAATTTTTGAGATTTGCGTTTTGTAAAATAGCCTTGGGTAATGGGGAACAAATAAAAGTCATTTTCGGATTTAGCGCGCTAAAACTGCATCAGAACCACCTAGCAAAAATTTACGAAAAATGACACAAACCATTTATTACTGTGAAAAATCTAACATCGAATACAATCAGTGTATCTCAAAACTTACTGACATAATTTCATTTTGAATATTTAATTCTATGTTGTTTCGTATGTGAATTTATAAATATAGATAAGATGAGGGTAATATGGGAATACCATTTACTTTTCTTTAAATAACGTTGATGAAATCACCGATGCTTGTCAGTGAAAAGCGCAAAATTCTGAAAGCACCTAAAATGCGCAAAAAGTTGTAAAATGAAGAATAAAGGAAATTTTAACCTCCAATTTCATTTATTTTACTATTTGGCTGAATGAAGATTACCTCCAAACACTTTTTAAATTAAAATGTGTTTAACAAATTTTTAATTTTATTATTATTTTTAAATATGTTTTTTTCATCTGTTCAATCATCGAAATGTGTATGTGTGAGAAAGAGAGAGAGGGAGAGACGCCTGAGAAGAAAGAAGGGAAAAAATAGTCTCTCTACTTACGTCTACTCTACTCTACTGTATTATCATATAAAAATAAAATTAAAATTGTAATTTAAATCAAAAGGAAATCAATACTGAATTTTTGAGTATTATGGCTCAAAGATACTAGGTGAACCGGAAATACATGTTTTTTACATCTATTTCAAACACAATTTTTTTAAATAATTTTTTTTCTTTAAGCACACCTTTTTTTCGAAAATGTGGGCAAAAGGAAGATCCCTGAAGTACTTGTAAAATCTTTTTTCCTCTAAAAAGGGGTTTTTGTGTGTTTGGCCGAATGTTCGACAGCATCTTATATTTTGAAGGGCTGAAATTTGGACAAACTATGAATGCAGAATTTTAGTGAGAACAAATGGATAAATTTTGGATTGAAAACTTTCCAGTGATTGTCAACAAAAAAGTCGTAACATTGAAAAATTATTATACAGGACTAGACTGCTCAAGTGGAACCCTGGGAAATACTAACGAAATGTGTTGGATTGCCTCACCTACATACTTGCCCGACATTGCACCATCTGACCGATAGAACACTTTCTATGTGCAAAAAAAGTCTTGCGTCGAAACTGCCATCTTCAGATATTTTACTACAAAACCAGTCGATTTTTAGAGATTAAGGATTGAAAATTTGCACCTTAGATGGCGAGAGGTTGATAACGAGGGTAACATAAAATATTTTTTTTAACTGAATGGGGAGGAAAAAAACCTCATTAACTTATTTAGATGCTAATTTATAATCTTTTATGTCTAAGTTCAGTGGTGCCCAATCTACGGTCCGCAGGCCATATGTGTCCCACGAAGCTTATCCATGTAGCCCGTTGTTCTGTTTAATGTTACGAATCGAGAAGTATATTTTGGAATCTTTCAAACAACCGATCATGTTCATTCGGTATTACGAACGATTGTTGCAAACTTTCAGCTCAAATCGTCAGAAATTGGTTTCCAAAAACAGATGGAACCTTTGTTTCAACAAAATAAGTATGTTGTAATGTTAACAACTGTTCTTAGTTTGCAGTTTTCTTTTCTTTCCTGCACTTTCCCACATCATCTAAAATAATTTAGATTTTGAAAACGCCTTCAGGCCCTCGAGATTCACCTCAGTATGAGGCACGCCCTTAGGGTAAAAAGGTTTGGCATCATTGTCATAGCTAGTAATCTTTAAACGGAAAGAAAATTTCTGCAATCAACGTGAAAGTAGAATCGATATAGACCAGGGGTTCCCAAACTATGGCACCGCAGGTAGAGGCGAGAGGTGCCGCGAGATGTCTATGGTGTCAATGTATGTATTGTCCGTTTTTCACAAGAAGGCACTTTACTCCTCCCTCATCACGTGGTATCCGATGATTCTATTTCGCTGTTTTCGGCAGAAGAGATATTCGGATCATAGCATTTTGTTGTAAAAGCAGCCGTTTTTAAAATGTAAGAATAACCAAAATGACAACAAACAAGTGAAGCAAGTGATGTAAAGAACACTAGACTTTTTTGCACATTAAAATGCACGCCCAAGTTGTCTGGTTGTCTCCTTTAAAAGCACGTGGATTGCGTACCGCTCACCCCCGCGTAAAATGGAACTCTGCGTTCAAGGGGGCGTGGCGAAGTGCCTTCTCCAGAAAAACAGACAATATGTAACAGAAATAGGTTAGGGTACCGTGCGAAAATACTAATTCTTCAAAGGGTGCAGCTAATCAGAAGTGTTTGGGAACTACTAAACATAAAGTCGCGGATTTACAGGTTTGGGGGTTCCCTTTTGTCTATTACAGAACTAGGTAAAACATTTATCATGTACATTTTCAAACCCCCTTCAGGCCACCTATGGTAGATAGAGACTTCGGCAATTGCTATATGGTAAATCCGCTTCTGTTTATGGATTCAAAAACTAAACACACGCAGAATAAGACGCGAAACACTGAGAAAATATTACAAGCTAAAAACATTCAAATTGTATCTGCTTATTTCTTAAAATTTACTTTTGTTTTAGGTTCTTTTTGAGCAACTGGAGGTCGTCACGAAAAATATTCCTCTCACCGTGGATAAACTGGGTGGTGTCAGCAATCCGATTGACAACCGCGTCCTGCAGTTCACTTACGACAGAGGACAACAGCTGTGCAAAATATCAATTCTAAATGCTGCAAGTGGACTTCCAGCTTACGGTGAACTAGTCAATGATACATCAAATGGGTTTATGCAAGACTGTGATGCCTTATTAAAAGCAGATATCAGGTAAATTACACTTGAAGCTTTTGCTTAGAAATAAGGAGTGAGAACTTGAGTGTCATCAAAGCGCAAATTGAAATATTAATGTAAACCCTTTACCAATGCATCAAGTTGTAAGCTTTGGAGCGTAAGGAATTCGAGAAGCAATTTGAGCCAGTAAAGCGCAAAATAAGTTCCATGATGGTTTTGTATCTTGTGGTTTGGTTACATTGATTTTCTCATTCATTATATTTGAGAATTTAAAAAAAAAAACATTCTGTGATGCTTCAGAACGTATTAAATAAATAAAAAAAAGAACAGACATCAAATTTAGTTCGACAATTTCTTAATTTTAAGTGCCCCATTTGTGTTTTAAGAGTTATTACATCTATTGACAAAAAACTGAAGAAAAACTCCTGCAGTATTGTATAGTTATATTATACAAAATTAAGAAGTAATCGTAATCACCATTTACAAGGAATTATTAACCTGGTTCAAAGTTATGGTGCCACTAAGGGCATTTTTCGCCAGCCGATTCAAATCTTCTCCACACATCCGAATCGAAATTCGAAATCTTCATCAACTAATAAGAAGGCTTTAATCGGTAGTTAGGGTGTCTGACGGAGTTCTAATCCGCTGGTAAATAAGGACATTATAGTTCATTCAGCGAAAGGTGAGAGTGGAAGTAAGCAAAGCAACATGGCACTCGGCCATACCATTGTCTGCTTGGTGTAGGGACGATCGAAAACAACGTCAATCAAATAAGCGAAATGCTCATGAACAGAATAAACAATCCAACGTGTAATTCATGAAAGTAGACAATATTGCATCAAACAGCAACTCTCTTTGTTTACTTCCGCTATCACTTAACCCTGACTGTACTTATTTTATAGGTCATTTTGAATCATGTGTGAAATATGATGTAAAATAACTAATTTTAATAAAAATAATGCAAATTTGAACAAGGAAAAATAAACTTATTAACTGTCTAAAAACTCCCCAATTTTTATTTCGTCAAGTATCAAAATTGACAAGATTACTATTATTGAATCGTACTTCACGGGCTCACTTACGTTTACTTTTGTTTTATATTTGGCATCAGTGGCGTCCTTGTATTTTCTTTTTACTAAAACCTAAGTAGGCTCTACCTGTCTGGTCATACCTTTTGATGTTATCTGCATTGGCGTTTCATATTCATGTCTCTTTGTATATAAGTAAATAAATTGTCAACTTGTGTTATATCTTGATAATTTTTGTTGACATTGTCATTTTGACTTGTGGGGATATAAAATATGTTTCAAAAAACTCCCGAGTTTTCAAGAAGTTATGCAGGGATTCAGACAAAAAGTAGCATACTGAAGACTTTAGTGGAAACAAATGATGATTCATTTTTGGTGCTTATTACTGCAAAAGGATGGCTACAATATCGTTTGCACTAATTTTAAGACTGATCAATTTTGATAGTATAACATATACATTTAAGTATGCATACATGATATACATTTTTCAAAAATTTTGTATTCTGTTTCCTTTGTAGAACCTTATATTATTTTAATTTCCAAAAAAATAAATAATTTTATACGTTTCAAATGTATAAATTGATATTTTCTTTTATAGATACCATCATACATCTCCAAATGAGACCCCAAATCGGGATTACATTCCAATGGTGGTAGAGCTCAATGACTTAGAAGGCAACTTAATTAAACAAGAATATTTCCAAATGATGGTTCGAATTCGTGAAGGAGAAGATAATACTCCACCACAACTCAGCTTCAGTGCTTTATTATTGATGGACGTTAATCAATTTGTCATGACGGCAATAACTCCCAATATTCTCATAGCAGAAGACCACGAGACTCCGTCTGACAAGCTCATTTTCAACATCACAACGCCATTAGGAATTGGAGAAGGTTCCATTGTAAGTACAGACGATCAAAACATACCGATCACTTCCTTTTATCAAAAGGATTTGAATGACCTTAAAATTGCGTACAAGCCACCAGCATCAGATTCTGACGTCAGGCGGTTCTACTTGGTGGAAATGGAAGTGGTGGACTCAGATGGATTAACTTCTGAGCCATTTAGTTTGACAATAGTAGTGAATCCTATGAACACTCTCGCTCCTTTAGCAACTAAAAATGCAGGGTTACTGCTGTTCGAAGGACAATCTAGACGGCTGCAAAGCTCAAAAAACTTGCAAATCTCTGACGAGGACAATATAGATGATGTGGTAATCACCGTTGTGGGTGGAATGAAACATGGACGGTTATTATTGATGGGAAATCCAGTGAAGCATTTCACCCCAGGTGATTTGGAATCTGGATTGATAGTATATGAACATGATGGTAGTGATACTTACAGCGACAACATAATATTTCGACTAAATGACGGACAGCATCAAGTCGAGTTTTTATTTCCAGTGATAGTGTACCCAGAAGACGATGATGCTCCTATCTTGAACGTGAATACTGGTTTAACAATAACAAGAGGAGAAGAAATTGAAATAACTCCATTCGTACTTAGCGCTACTGACATTGATAGCGATGATTCTTCTATTCGATTCATTTTATCGCAGCCACCACCTTCAGAAGGAAAAATGCTCATGAAACGAAGTGATATTCCTGAAGATCCTGAAAACTGGATGTATGATGACGGTTTCTACGAAAAAGATATTTCCTCGTGGACTCAGCAAGATCTTATTGAAGGAAATATATTCTATCGGCACTCAGGGAATCATATTCCTAATCCAGTAATAGAGCGGTTGAGATTTACACTTAGTGACGATAACATTCCTCCAAACGAATCTCAGGTTCAAGAGTTCGTTATAAGAATAATGCCTCTTGATAATATTCCACCTGAGTTACATCCAGACAGTCCATTACAGATGACTGTTGAAGAATTTCAAATAACTGATATCACAAGGCAGCATTTGCGATACACAGATTCTGACACAAGAGATAGAGAACTTATTATTAAGATTACAAAGCCACCTTATGACACGGATGTAAATAATCCAATGAACCCTGGTAAAATTGTTTTAGCAGAAAACCCAGACATAGAAATAACAGAATTTAATCAGGCTCAAATCAATCATCATAAAATTGCCTACAAACCACCTGAAAGCGAACTTGGTCTACTACCACGTATTATTCATTTCAACTTCGAAGTAAAGGATAAAGCAGGTAATACACTTCCAGATCAAGTTTTCCAAATATTTCTACAACCTGTTGATAACAAACCTCCGGTTATTCACAATAAAGGAATTGAAGTTTTTGAAAACGGATTTACTGTTATAACGCCAGAAGTTTTAAATGCTGTCGATGAAGATACTGATCCACACTTGATAACTTTCACAATTGTTCAAGCACCAAAGCACGGTACTTTACAGATTGGAACTTTAGAAATGGTTGAAGGAGATTCTTTTGCCAAACCTGATATAGAAAATAGCATTGTAAGTTATGTAAACAGTGGTTCTGAAATGGATAAAGATAATTTTTTATTAGAAGTAACTGATGGAACTCATTCACTAACAGTAAGTGTAGACGTATTAATAAAAAATATTGACGATGAGGCGCCAAAACTAGAAATATTTCCAGGAACATTGGGAGTTCATATTGAAGTTGAAGAAGGCGGGAGAAGCTCCGTAACAAGCGATTCCATAAAGGCTTCTGATCCAGATACAGACGACCACATGATAACTTTCATAGTTGAAGATTTACCGCATTTTGGTTCAATTGAAGTTAATGGCGTAGTTGTTGATAGATTTAAACAAGAGGATTTGAAAAATGGAAGAGTTTTTTACCTTCACAATGGGATAGAAATCGGGATGGATTCTATAGAAGATTCTTTTAACTTGTCAGTATCAGACATGTCCAACGATTGGATTATTGGAGGAAACGCTGTTGACCACATTTATGCTTCTGTACTTATAAAACCTGTTGACAGTTCGGCTCCAACGGTAGAAGTTGGAAATCCTCTTGTTGTTCTCGAAGGAAACAAAAGTTTAATAACCCAGCATCATTTAAATGCAACAGATGCTGATACTTTAGACGAAGACGTAATTTGTACGTTAATCGAACCTCCAATTCATGGCTATCTTGAAAATATGGCCCCTTTCCCTGGTTCTGAGAGGAAAAGAATTGGAATTCCTGTAAATTCTTTCACTATATCAGATATTTTCCATGATTATATTAGTTATGTTCAGAGCATCCACAAAGGGTCGGAGCCTATTGATGATAAATTTACATTCTTTTGCTCGGATGGCAGAAATGAATCTCCTGTACATAACTTTTCCATCCAGATTCATCCTACCAACGATGAAGTCCCAGAAATTTATATAAGAGAATTCATTGTTATGGAGGGAACTGATCTCATAATTGACTTACCTATTCTAAATGCCCTTGATCTTGACATCCCGAAAGATAAGCTGATTTTTATAGTTACAAAAGAACCACAGCACGGCTTAATTGCTTCTCATATGCCAACAGGTACAGTCGAAGTTCAAAACTTTACACTCGAACGCATCGCAAGAGGATCGACTATAGTTTATCAACACGATGACAGTGAGACAACAAAGGATGAGTTTGAACTAACAGTAACGGACGGCATTCACAATTCAAGCAAAACATTACTGGTAATGATAATACCTGTAGATGACGAAACACCAAGACTAGTTATTAATGACGGATTAGACGTCAAAATAGGAGAAACAAAACTTATTACGAATCGAGCGCTCAAAGCTGAAGATTTAGATTCCGATGATGCTTCCATTACGTACGTCATTCGCCAAGTTCCAAAGCATGGTACAATATCATATCTGGATTTTTCTGGACTACCACTTTACAATTTAACACATGGAATGAATTTCACGCAAGCCGATATAGATAATGAGCTTATAGCATACACCCATTCCGGCCTTGATGGAGTGAGAGACATAATAAAATTCGATGTAACTGATGGATATAACCCGTTTGTGGATCGATATTTTTGGATTACTGTTGAAAGTATCGATTCGGTTTACCCTGATGTCATTAACAAAGGAGTAGAGCTGCCCGAGGGTGGAAAAGTAATACTAGATACTAACACTTTAAGTACGAGTGATCTTAACAGCAATGATGAACTTCTGCTGTTTACAATTACAAGAGCCCCGACGAGAGGTCACCTAGAAAATACCGATTTTCCCGGGGTTCCTATCACTTCATTCACCCAGTTAGATATAGCTGGTAGTAAAATATACTACATCCACACCAGTGAGGATGAGAGTAAAGTGGACAGCTTTGAGTTTGAAGTAAGCGATGGATACAATTCGGTTTATAGGACATTTAGAATTTCCATCACCGACGTAGACAACAAAAAGCCCATTGTGAGGACTACGTTGTTGAAAGTGAAAGAAGGAGGTAAACGGTTAATAACGCCGTTTGAACTAAAAGCTGAAGACAGCGACACTAGTAAAGAAAACATCAAATTCATCATCACGCAATTACCAATAAACGGTAAACTACTGAGGGGTAAAACTGCCGTCGTTAATTCATTTACCATGGCAGACATAAGTGAAAACTTGATTTCGTACCAGCATGACGGCTCAGAAACATTAGAAGACTCTTTTTCTTTTATCGTGACTGATGACACGCATTTTGAGTTTTATTTGTATCCGAACACCAACAAACCTCAGCGAAACCCAGCAACAATGGAGATTTTGGTTGTTCCTGTTGATAATATCATTCCTCAGCTCGTCATAAATCGTGGTGCCACATCGATAACCCCTTTAGATAATGGCGACATTGGATTTATATTTTCAAAGAAGACTCTCAGAGCAGAAGATGTGGACAGTCCAGTTACGGAATTGGTGTATGTGATGACCGATCCACCAAAATATGGAATTATAGTTAACAGCAACCTTGGCAACGGAACTATTTCCAACTTTACGCAAGGTAAGTTTTGTTTGCTATTAACAAAATATTTTGGTAATTTTAAACCTCGCAAATACAGAAAAAATGGCTAATCAACGAAAATAGTGGCATACAACAAAATTTGAAGAACTATAACAGTTATTAATTCAAAATCTAAATTTAATAGTCTGTTTTACCCCAAAACTTGCACAAAATTATACAGAACTAGTGAGTTAGTGGCGTGTGAACGATGCAATCAACAGTGACATATCATATAAATGTTATAGTTTTGAAGAAATTTTTTTAAACATTTAAGTACCTGCACTACTGATTCAGACAACAAAAACTAGATAGTGAACATAACTTCATAACTGTTTTTCGCGAATTGTAGCGTTTAAGAATAAATCAGTTGCAAGTAATTTTGTGTAAAACCTTGATTTTCCACTTTTTTTTCTTTTTGAGACGTGTTACTACTGCCACTGGTGAGCGAGAACAGCTTTTCAGCAGGTTTTCTTGTTTTTAGGGAAACATAGACTATGGATGGAATCTTCGCAACTTGTCTTCGAATCGAGCTAATCGTTATTATTATTTTTCTCCTTTGGGAGTGCTGGAGATGGGTAGACAGACGGTCACAAATTTTCTCATCTCATGTCAGCTTTAATATTTTTTAATATTTAATGATTTAACTTATTTCATTCTGACTTTTTATTTTAACGATATTTTTACGAGACCTTCCTTTACATTTTAACACATATTTTACAAACATATTTAAAAACATTTTACTCAAATTAACCTAAAGGTAGCCACACATTGACTTGTGACCGATTACCAGTTTTCTCCTTAAGACATCTAATGTGACGATCGATGGCACCTCTTCATAACAAGGAGCCAGCATGATGAATGTTTTCCTATCTCTTGATCAGAGACATTCTCAATTTCATTCATCCAGAAGCTTGAATGAAGAGTAAGGAGAAAAAAAAAATCTGTGGATCATCGCTCTACGCTTAATGAGGCCCACGTATTTGTTTTTTCTAATCTACGAGTGTTTTACGCGTTTCTCAACCAGTTTCCAGAAGCTAATTGGATAAAATGCGCATGTTCGTGATGATATTTTGTCGTCTGTTTGCAAGTTGACGCTATTATTGCTCTTGGAAACGTGGGAGGATGTTATAATTTAGAGTCTAACACTTCGTCTATGTTAACAGATAAATAATAATTCAATCTGATGTAAGAATCTGACCCTGAATGTGTAGATTCACTAAAAAAAGTTCTTGACATTGACTTACTGAACTGGAAACCGTGTTTCAGAGAGAACTCAGATTGAAATACTCGCAATTCAATCCAAAAAATAAAATAAATAAATAAATAAAGAGGAATGAATGAATTTAAAATTAATTTAAAGGAATAATATTGCAACTTGCTACGTGGATAGTAGCTTTTACTGTACGTATGTGAAGTTGGAAAAGCAACCAAAATGTGATTACATAGCATTCGCGTTAAAGATCTTCACCGTAATAATAGTTTTAACAATAAATAAATAAATGAAATACGTCCCATTTGAACTTTTTAACGGTAAAATTTCTGAGTTTTACTGGTAAAAAATAATTTATTTATAAGAAATTATAGTAAGGGAATGAGAGGTAAAGTGAAATAGTGGAGCAGAGTGGAATGGTAAAATCTTTTCCGTTTGCAGCGCTACCTTTCCAGTAGTTTTTTTTTTTTTAAATGGGGAAAAGTAAAATCAAATCGTATCGTTTACTTATTCATTCATTTGCTAAATCACTGAAAAAGTTAATTAACTCATTTAAATTCCTTCATTTATTTATTCACTTATTCATTCATTTATTTATTTATTTCCTAATAACTTATTTATTAGAAACTAATAGGGGAATGTGTGTTCTTAAATGGGGCAAAGTGAAATAGCTCCTGTCGTTTACTTTTTCATTCATTTATTATATCACTTAATGAATTCATTAATTTATTTACATTCCTTCATTTATTTATTCACTTATATATTTATTCATTCATTCCTTTATTTTCTTACTTATATACTTGTTTATTCACTCATCTATTTTTTCTCATACATTGATAAATTTACTTATTCCTTAGTTTAGTGTTTCTTTTTTGTTTTTCATTTATTCATTCTTTCTTTTATTTACTCATCCATTCAAACAAAAATATTTTTAATAAGCAAATTTCGTTAAAAAAATATTTTCTCTATCATTTTGTCAAAAGAAATAAAAAGGAAGTTTTACAATTTTTTTGAAGATATAAATTTTCTGTCAAAAATGAAAAATAATGCGTCAATGCTAGTTTTATAAAGAATAATTTGTTCGTTCTTTATGCACTGTAATTTTCAAAACAAATTTCCAACTGTTAATTTTGAAAAAGATAAATTGTTTTAACTATTTCACTTATTCCCACTTTGCCCTGCATTTTTCATTCTATAGTGACTCTACTGATTAATGTAGATTTCCTGTTGCCAATATTATTCTTACTTAGCTAGTACAAATGAAACGTCAAAACCATCTCAATCCACATTTTAAAATTTAACAGGGGAAACGAAGAAAATTTATGGAAAAGTTTTTTTTCCAAATTAACTTACACATGCAACTTTAGCATCAAAATCAGCTCCATCCGTTTTACAGGAGAAACGAAACACATTCCTAGATATATATATTTTTTCAAATTAACTTACACATGAAACGGATTAGTCAAAACCAGCTCAATCCGTTTTTTTTTTTGCAGAAGAAGGGGGGGGGGGGGAAATCACGGAAAAGTTTTTTTTTTTTTTCCAAAGAAGACCGAATTTCGGTAGCTGTTTTCAAATTGATTGAGCTGGATGCACCAAAAATCACTTTTTAGCGTGATAGATAGCTAAGAATAATCCAACGACGGAAAAAAAAACTTTTGAAAATATATTTCATGGACTGAGCTGGTTTTGATAACTATAAACATCTGACATGTCATAATCACAAAACTTATGCAGATATTGAAAAACAACGTGGTGAAACGTAAAAGGTCTTTTTTTTTTAAATTATTTTTCAAAATTATACTCTATGATGAAATGCAAGTAATTAAAGGGAATGAAAGAAGGGAAATTTTTGAAACAAGAATTACATACAGGCAGAAAAGTATAGAAATAACGAATATTTTGAAACTCCAGAATTTGCTTTTTCTTATAATGACTTCTATACCACACGTTTATTAAATAAATAATTTGTTGTTAGAAGAATCACTATGCATATTAGGGTGTTACAAAAAAAAAAAAAAAAAAAAAGAAAGTCGATTTTTCAAGTCGCACACCCTCTTATATTTTTCATGTTCGGTCAAAACAATTGTTAGAAAAATTTATTTAATTTGAACAACGGCAACCTGTGCCGACTTGTGCCCAAAGGCGTAAACCAGCAGTGTGTACTAGGCCGAATCGAAAAAAAAAATTTTTTTTCGAAGTTCGAAATTTCATGTTGATAAAACGTTGCCCCTAAGCCCCACATGTACAACAAAAATATTTATCCAAATTTTTATCGATATATTCAAAAAAAAGTAAGGTAAATTTTAAGAAGTTATCAAGCTGAAAAATATAAAAAGTAATGTCGATAATTAGCGTTAAATAGAAATGTTTGCTCTCTTGTAATATTTAAGTTCCCACTTAGTACTCAAAATATCGATTTTTGTTTTCATTTTTAAGTTAAATTTTTCATTTTAAACAAATTTTTTCATTATTTAGTTACAAATGTTGATTTGAAAACGTGTTCGCTAATAATTTTTGAACTTGATATTTTACTTGAATCTATGTGTAATTTTTTAGAAGAAAAATAAAAAAATTTAACTTTTTGAAGACAATTACAAGTTTTTTGCCTCCTGCTCGACACATAAATATTTTAAAATTTGGATAAATAGTTTGAGGTACATGTAGAGCTATAGGAGCAACGTTTTATCAATATGAAATTTCGAACCTCCAAAATTTTTTTATTTATTTTTGATTCGGCATAGTACACAGGGCTTGTTCACGCTTTCAGGCGCAAGTCGGCACGGATTGCCGTTGTTCAAATAATTTTTTTGACCTAAAAGGAAAAATATAAAAGGCTGTGCAACTTAAAAACCGACTTTCGTTTTTTTTTGAACACCCTAATGTTTGGGACACCCCTATATTTATGTATACGTATTTTTTTCCCGTATTAAATTTCAATTGTAATGCTATGACAATATGAATAACTAATAAATGCATTCAAAAAACAATTGTTCTGATTAAAAAAAAAGTTTCATTTGAAAAATATGACCAAATTTAAGTTTGATTAAGTATGTTACATTTTGTTAAAAATTAATTTCAAAAACAAAAAATATTTTTCGTAATATTTTGTTTTCTGTGACATTATTTTTGCAATTTAAAAACCTTTAAGAAACCTCCAATAACGAAAGTTTAATAAAATGATTCAGCGACATTTTATTATCACATTTTATTTCAGGCTGCGTGCAGTTCAATTGTAAAACAGTTTTTGCTTTCCCAAATTAAAGCGTGCTCAAAATATAAAATATCGTCATAAGCTTCTCAAGCAATCTTCTGACACTTTAATAGCGGACACCTGCTCTCTAGCAGTAATTTTGATAGACGTTCCTGATATTTTCCCATTGAACACATTATCAACAAAACAGTATAAAAAGTGGAAGGGCAGAGGTTAAATGGAATGCTTTTTACAGCTTCATAAATGCCACATAAAGTTCTGTAAAAGAAGAAAATTCCCACTTTAAAGGATTCTCTAAAGCTTTATATTCGTTGATAAGGTTCTCATTTCGTACTTCAGTATTAAAACACGCGTTTTAAACTGAAACGGAATGTTTCAGTTCTTTTGCTATGCTAAGTCAGATTCATTTGCAATAAATTTTGCAAATCTCTAACAATCATTTAATTTAATCTGTTATTTCAAATATGTTAGTTATTATTTTAAATGTTTGTTTTTCAAAAAAAAAAAAAGACTCGTGTTAATTTATAATCACCTAAAATGATTTAGAAATTCGACAACGAAAATCAAGTACGAAATATAATAACTACCAGAGTTTTTATTCCCAGCAAATTATTAATACCGGCAACCTGTAGCTTAGAAAAATTCATTTAAAGTAACTCTTTACATGGATTTCCTTCGTAGTTTGTAGTAGAGAATGAATGCAATGCCGTGAACGTGAGCACCAAGTTAAAAAAATTTTAATGGTTTTGCACTGTTGGCATTATCTAGTACATTTTCCTTTTTACATGATTCTCATTCATCCCATTTTTCATTTATACTTTTTTAGAAAATATAATCAATTTATATTGTAGTAGTAAACTCCATACTTCCTACACATTTTCCTATTCCTTTTCGCAATTTTGCATTGAAGATGTCCTGTTTTAATTGGAAATAAATAAATTAAGGTTTTATTTAAAGGAATTGTGATTAGGAAAAGTCGCTTTACTTCTGGTGTGGCTTAAAAGACCTACGAACAGCAGTATCTCAACTTTTGTTTTGACCCGGTTTGAACGGTAAAAATGAGAGTTAAAACTTCTCGGGTCATTGAGTTTTTTTAAATACATTTTACATTTTATTTTGTGATTTCTATCATAATTTACTTAAATTAATATTTCAATTAAATTTTCAATGCAAATGTAAATAGTTATTGAAATTATTGCAGAGTAAGTACTGTTTAGCTCCGACAAGTTGAGCTATAACCTTGTAAGCAAGTCCATTTCTTTCAAGGGAGAGAAATCAGTAAGAAGAGGCATTGTTAGGTGTGGTTGGGCTACCATTGCAACCCTTTTATTGGCGAGAAAATCCTGTACCACTTGCTAATAGTTAGGTATATTGTTCGCCATATGGGCAATACACTGCCAACTAAATCGCTGAAAATCGTTGAATCGGTCGAGCAGCGGAGCTCAACTTGCCATAGGTGGACAGTAAATAAACCTTTGAAAAAAAAAATCACAGAAAATATTAAAAGTAACTCTCAAAATCAAAGTAAAAAATATCCTATAAATCATCAGTATTATTATTTGGAGTAGATTTTTTTTTTTTTTAAATTTATTCAATTATTATTATTATTTATTTTTTTTAACGATTATTTATTTATTTTTAACAAAGTTTTTGACTGCGTTCTACAAACAGATAAGCGCTTTGTTTCGACTTCTTTGGCGAAAATTTTTGAAAACACGCCAAGTGTTCTGCGTTATGCTAATTCCCCTGTTATCGTTAGTACGACAACTCATTGCTGTCAAGTCCCTTTTCAGCTCATTCTCACATCTGATAATCTGGCAATTTCAGTAATTTTTTCCCCTGCTAAATTCCCCTGTTATCGTTAGTACGACAACTCATTGCTGTCAAGTCCCTTTTCAGCTCATTTTCACATCTGATAATCTGGCAATTTCAGTAATTTTTTCTGTTCATTGTTTAACCATCTAAATTTAGAACTCCCCCAAATTCTTTGATATTTTGAGATTGGTAATCATCGTCCAACATTTCTGCATTCATTCTTGAATCATGCTCAGTGACTTTTTTAACTTTGGCAACAAAACATCTTTTTTCTCAGACGAAGCTCAAGATTTAACTTAATACGCGATAAATCGTCCCGAATTTATGTCAAAATCAAATATCAGAATGTCTAAAGGAATCAGTTAATGGAATTTAGCGACCGTAAAACTGAAACTTTTCAATATTTTTGCAATTTATATTTCACTGAAATTTAACGTGATGGGTAAGTTAAATATTTTTTTAACGTGCTTCCTTTAAAGATAGTTTTTAAAGATTGATTTAGAGAGTCGAAAGAAGGAATAAAAAAAATTGTATCGTGAAGACACATGATAGAAGGGAAGCTTTTAAATTTTTTTTCTGAATTGTCACTTTACCACATAGTGATCACAAAATAGTCTATTTTAATGAAGGAGATAGATTATTAACGACGAGAAAACTAAGCAATACTCGAAATCTGCTTTTTAATTGTTGCCAAAAACAATAAAAAATAATGGACATTATAAAAGATAATTTTGTTAAATATGTGTTGAAAAAAAGTAAGCAAACTAGTTTCAATACTGAACTTAAGCACTGTGGATTACATTTTTCAAACTGACTTGACATGAATCAAAGAAATCTTCAAAAACCAACATTGTTTGAAAGTTTAAACTGGCCAAAATTCACAAATATGCTTGCCTAGTTTCAGTCTTGAAGATCATTTTTTTAAACTTTATTAACAAAAACTAACTTTTTAATTACTATTATTGCTCATTGTTTTGGGCAACAATTAAGAAGCGGAAATGTTTTAACTCACTGTTATTTTTTTATTGCTTTTGGCAACAATTAAAAAAACAACTACGTCACTTCCCTTCACACAAAAAGGTTGTGGATCAGAATTTCAAAGCCCACCTGTAAAAAACTTTCACTTCAAAAATCTTGTTAATATCTAATAACGCTGGCAGTATAAAATGATAATTAAAGTTCTAAGTACGATGTCAAGTATTGGGTGGGAAAAACGCAATTAGTTTCATCATATTTCTCTGGTAGCTCTAAATCTATTTTCATCAAATCCAATTTAAAAAATTACTCCCATTACTTTCTGCCAATTAAATCAATTTGTTTTTCTGCTGACTTGATTAGCTGAAAGTTTTTTTTTCTGTCGTAGTGAGCTAAATCGAAACATGTTAGTGCTCTAATAGAACATCCTAAGTAATTACCTGTAAAAAGGTAATTACACTGATTTCATCGTCACTGTACCAAATCGTGACTAAAGTATTTATTTCAAACAGCTCAAAAGAGGGCCTTTGATATAATTTGGGGAGTTTGGTGAAACCATGATTTATGAAGAGTGATATTATACTCACGTCCTATTTCATCAAGTTTAGTTTATTAGCTGAAACTTTTACAGACTTCGAGGAAAAAACAATTTCTGATGTTATTAAGTTTATGCAAGTTAACGTCAAAAGCAGAATTTGAAATTTGCAGGGGTATCAAAAAATTAAAACTTTTTTTGAATTTTGCTACAAATAATAGTTTTAAGGAAGTAATAATTTTTGAATGTTTTGCTGATTCATGTTTACTAAAATCTAATACGATGAGAAAATCAAACAGTTATATTTTGTAGCAAGTATTTTAGTTTGAGAAAAAATCTTTAACATTTTTTTTTACATCAGAAATCTTATACAAACAATTCTTGAATAGTTTGTTATTTCATATTGTACTAAACTCTCATACGATGAAGAAAATGAACAAGTCCATTTTAAGAAACATTTAGCGAGAAAAAAGTAGTAAAAATGCAACTTTATTATGTGCGAATACAAGATACTTTTAGCGCTGTGAAAGAGGATTTTTTTTTTTTGTCTGAAGTAAAAATCATTATCACCAGGGCCCAATTTCCCAATAGGCAGGGTAGGCAGCTGCCTACAGCGGCAAAGTTTTCAGGGGCGGCAAATTTTTGCTTTTACCAGGCATTTTTTAATTATTACTCTTGAAGTGAACAGCTAGCATTCTTTCATTTTCCACAGTGACACCATTTTCTTGTAATTTAATAATGTTTACTTGCACTCATCTTATGAAAATGAAATATTTTTCAAGCATGGTAATATAGATGTAAAACAATAAGTGTTAAGATAAAAAGCGGGGTTGTTTGAAGAAAAGCAAGTATCACTGCGTTTGACCAGAAGGTCCAACAAGATGGGAGTTTGAATAAGATTTTTAGTGCCATAGTAAAGTTTATTCAATTATGGTTTCTTCAGTGATTGACGTGTACTTTCTCTTCTACGTTATTAATATTTAAAACAAATATTCTGTTGATAGCATTAAGTCAGTGCGGCAAATAAAAATGAGTGATGAAAGAAAGAAAGCTCAATGGTTTTAAATGAAGCAAACATGCTTAGTTAAAAACCGATGAACAAAAAGGGGTCTTCAAAAAGTTTTTAAAAAGTGATGAATGTTTTTCAAATGAGCAGTTTTCAAAAGCATAATCTTTGGACTTTTCGGAATGTAATCCAGTAACAATTTACAAGGGAAATACCATCGCGCAGTGAGGAGTGGTAAGAAATGTAAAGTGAATGAACGTAATAACACAGAGAAAATGATTTAAATCGTTGATTCATAGATGAAAACAATGCTCAATTTGCCGAATTATAAAATACGAGCATGCACGAATATCATACAGGGTAAAGTCAGACCAAACAACGTAAGTAGAAGCACAAATTTGTAAATTACAGCAGACACGTGTTTCGGCGTTACAGGGAACGCCTTTTTCAATGCAAAAATAATGAGCTTATGGATGAAAAGACATCCGACAAAAGCCAAGAGCAGATAAGCAAGCAGCTTAAAAGATAAAAACAGCGGATTAGCCAAACACCAATGACAAAGTTATAAACCGATCAGGAACCAATAGGAATGCAAGCAAAGGTCAGGAGGTTTCGCTTAGGTACGAACCCAGAAAGAAAGAATTCAATTGGACAAGGATTAAGCCGAAGCTTAAACAAAAAGAAAAGAAATTGTCAGTAACCGTGAACCGCAAGAAAGGAAAAGCAGAATGGAAAACCATGAAATAAGATAAACAGAAACAAAAAATATTCGAAAAAAGGAAAAATAAAGATAAATAGAAGAAAATTGGGGGGGGGGGGGGGGGGTGTCAATCAAGACAAAAAGGCAAAAATAAACAAAGGAAGATAGATAAAAATGAGTGGGAAAAAAAAAAAAGAGGGGGGGAATGGGGAAAGGACAGTATTAAAGATATGGGAGCCAAATGTTAGAAAAATATGGAACTGCACTAAGATCGTTAACTAAGTTAGAACTGTTCCTCAAAATATGAAAGGATTCCCAAAAGTCAAGATCTGATGAATTGGGGCATTTTTGGATAATCTGAAAAGAGTTAAAATCAAAAGAGTGATTCGAATCCCAACAATGTTGAGCAATACTAGACTTATTTAATTGTTGTTTTTTCACATAATTTTGATGCTCTTTCAAGCGAATTTTTAAAGCACGCCGAGTCTGTCCAATATAGGCAAGTTTACAACTACAATTAATTCTATAAATTCCACAACAATTAAGAGGGTGAATAGGATCTTTAAGAGAAGAGAATGAAAGTTTATTAATAGGAGAGAACACCACCTGGAATTGGAAACGTTTTAGAATCTTAGCAACCTGATAGCTTACAGATGGAAAGAATGGCAAAACAACCAAATTCTTTCTGATGAAGGTTCGGTTAAGAACATTAGTTTGGGATTTATTTGAAAGTTTTTTATAAATGGAATCAATCAAAGTTGGCGGATGGTCTCTATCAATTGCCACAGCTTTAAGATAATTAAGTTCCACTTTAAGAAGTTCCGACGAAGAACAAATATTAATTGCGCGATAAACGAAAGAATTGAAAGCAGAATATTTTTGATTTGGAGGATGAGACGATAGTCTATGAGGAGGTAAAGAGACAGCAAAAGGTTTGCGATAAACAGTAGTTTCAAAACCAATTTCTGTACGAGAAACAAGTACATCAAGAAATGAAATGCAATTATTCCGTTCTTTCTCACAAGAAAACTGAATATGAGGATCAATGGAGTTTAAAATAGATAAAACCTCATCACTCTCAAACTGATTCTGGTTCATTAGAACAAAACAATCATCAACATACCGAACATAAAATTGGAACTGCAGTTTTTTGAACAGCTTAACCTCAAAATAATGCATGTAAATATCACTAAGAATGGGGCTAAGTGGGTTACCCATAGCCAGACCATCTAACATAATATAAAAATTCCCATTAAAAACAAAAGAACATTGTTTAAGACAAGTACGGGTAAGGAAAATTAAATCCTCAATTTCCGTATTGGTGAAATGAAATTCAGAAAGTCTTCTACGAAGGCATAACAATGAACCCTCGACGGGAACGTTCGTAAATAAAGAGTTAACATCAAAAGAAGCCATAAAAGAATTATTTGGAACGAAACTATGAATTTTTTTAACAAACTCAACAGAATTTTTAATTTTAAATAAATAACTTAATTATCTTAAAGCTGTGGCAATTGATAGAGACTATCCGCCAACTTTGATTCCATTTATAAAAAACTTTCAAATAAATCCCAAACTAATGTTCTTAACCGAACCTTCATCAGAAAGAATTTGGTTGTTTTGCCATTCTTTCCATCTGTAAGCTATCAGGTTGCTAAGATTCTAAAACGTTTCCAATTCCAGGTGGTGTTCTCTCCTATTAATAAACTTTCATTCTCTTCTCTTAAAGATCCTATTCACCCTCTTAATTGTTGTGGAATTTATAGAATTAATTGTAGTTGTAAACTTGCCTATATTGGACAGACTCGGCGTGCTTTAAAAATTCGCTTGAAAGAGCATCAAAATTATGTGAAAAAACAACAATTAAATAAGTCTAGTATTGCTCAACATTGTTGGGATTCGAATCACTCTTTTGATTTTAACTCTTTTCAGATTATCCAAAAATGCCCCAATTCATCAGATCTTGACTTTTGGGAATCCTTTCATATTTTGAGGAACAGTTCTAACTTAGTTAACGATCTTAGTGCAGTTCCATATTTTTCTAACATTTGGCTCCCATATCTTTAATACTGTCCTTTCCCCATTCCCCCCCCCTCTCTTTTTTTTTTTCCCCACTCATTTTTATCTATCTTCCTTTGTTTATTTTTGCCTTTTTGTCTTGATTGACACCCCCCCCCCCAATTTTCTTCTATTTATCTTTATTTTTCCTTTTTTCGAATATTTTTTGTTTCTGTTTATCTTATTTCATGGTTTTCCATTCTGCTTTTCCTTTCTTGCGGTTCACGGTTACTGACAATTTCTTTTCTTTTTGTTTAAGCTTCGGCTTAATCCTTGTCCAATTGAATTCTTTCTTTCTGGGTTCGTACCTAAGCGAAACCTCCTGACCTTTGCTTGCATTCCTATTGGTTCCTGATCGGTTTATAACTTTGTCATTGGTGTTTGGCTAATCCGCTGTTTTTATCTTTTAAGCTGCTTGCTTATCTGCTCTTGGCTTTTGTCGGATGTCCTTTCATCCATAAGCTCATTATTTTTGCATTGAAAAAGGCGTTCCCTGTAACGCCGAAACACGTGTCTGCTGTAATTTACAAATTTGTGCTTCTACTTACGTTGTTTGGTCTGACTTTACTATTCAGCACAAAGGTATTTATTTATCATATCATACAGGGTGTTCCGTTTTAACCTGCGAGACTTTTATTTTCGCAACCGTTAATCCTACTTCAAATTGCAAAAGTGTTCAAAATCAGATGCAGAGTTAAGATATTGAAAGTTTGAAGCAAAAATAAAAACGAGTCGAAAATGCAAAATTTAACTTTTTATATGGGCCCTATAGGTCCCCTAACTAATATTTAGAGAAATAATCTCCATTGAAAACTATTACTGACACAAAAAACTTGACATTTGTGAGACCAAAACGCATGGAGTTATTCCAGTTTTAAGTTTTAAGGGACTATACAGAAAATAAAATCGGAACTTGTCGCCCTTTCAGAAGAATGACAGGTCGTCAAAGTAAGAAAAACAAAATATGAATAATTTTTCTTGCTATTCAAAACCAAATGCAAATGTTATGACGTGATATGCAAAAACACACTACAAAACCTCGAACAATTTCAAAAACCACTCTTTGCACACATATAATTTTAAACACTTGTTAACCGCTATATTTTCACCAAAAAGGTGTTATTGACGGCAAGTGAAGAGTTGTGTAAGTCACAAAACGCTGTGTTTCATATCTCGGTGAATCTTGATCATACTAATTTCACCTTTTTGTGTTGGAATTATTTTTTAATGGAGATTATTTCCTTAAACATAAGTTAGGGGACCTTTTCCCCGTATAAAAAGTTAAATTTTGTATTTTTTGACTTCTTTTTATTTTCACTTCCAACTTTCAATATCTTAACCCTGCATCTGATTTTGAACATTTTTGTAATTGGAAGTATACATCTAGGATTAACGGTTGCGAAAATAAAGATCTTGCAGGTTAAAACGGAACACCCTGTATATTCATAACACCTAATCGTAAGGAACATTAAGCATCATTAAAAAACAATTTTAAAGATTTTTAAAAAGAAAAAGAAAAAAAAATCTCAATGTTGCAATTTTGTCTCCAAATTTTCCAAATGAGCAATTTTTCGGGAGGTCACAATAACCTCCCATCGGGGCACCCCTGAATATAAAATACCATCAATTCTTCATAAGCTTGACAGTTTAAACTTCAGAAACGCAATTTTTTGCGTCCTTTTTAATCACGGAAATTTTGCAACTTTTTTGTTTTTTGAGTAATGGAGGGGGGGGGGGGGTCGCAGATTTCAGATCTGGCTAGGGGCGGTGTGGAGATAAATTCGGCTCTGATAATCACTTAATTTTTTGAGATTTAATTACTCCTTAGAATGAGCTTAAACAGCACCAAAGTTCAAAGGTTTGAAAACTATTCCCAAGTTTTTATTCAAGTTTTTAAAACTCTGAATGGTGTTGGAAGAGCACTTAACCATAGCTTAAGATTCGTTTAGTTACAAAAACGACAACTACAGCTTAATAGTTCTGTATTACTGAATGTAATTCAGAAATAGCATTATTTCCACAAAGAGGGAGAGAGGACTACCGTTCTTCTTCCAAAGTCATTTAGCTGCGACTGAAAAAAACCCATTTAATTCTTTGATAAAAGATTATTTTTTAAAGTGTTATTGAGTTCTTCTATTTGGGCACGTCGTTACCCGATTTTCTTTTTTAGAAACGCGTGCTCAAGTTAATAGATCTGAGGGAGATTTGGAATGACAAATGTGTCTGGATTGAAGAGGGCTTATTTTAAAGAGCTATCTTTATAGCCAACACTCTTTTTGCTTTACATTATAATAAAAAAATAATTTCATTCAAATTACGTGAATCATACATATTAACGTTCTACTTCTGCATCGGAATGGGACTATTCGGCGCGGCCGTTTCGGCGCTGCCCATTTCAATACGACCTGTTCAAAAATCGAAATCGTCAGCATGTAAATCTGCCAAACATTGCTTCAAAATTCAAGATATCTTTTGTTTTTTTAAGTTTTGTAAAAAGTTTTATGAAGTAATATTTTTAAAGGTGTATTTTGTTTTCTTTTCTATTATTAGTTGATAACATGTAAGTTTAAAAACATCTTCATAATTTTTCGAAGTAGATAAGTTAGGAAACAGCATTGACATTTTTCTATGAAATGTAAATATAAAACTCATTCAATTTAAATTGATTTTTTCTTCGTTGCTGATCATTAATTTTGTGCACTTACTTAAATATGTGCTTTGAACACAGGATCGACAAGAAAAAACTTTATTATGTAAAGATTATTATTATTTATTGCTTTTAAGTTTCATAAAGACTAATATAATGAACAAAAAATATTGTAAACTTTTTTTAAAATAAAAATAAAAAATTTTGTGTCTTTTTAGTTCCTGTAACTGTTCTATAGCAGTAAACTGTCGACTGACTATTTCGTAAAAAAAAGGGCAATAATAAAAAATAATAATAATAATAAAACTTTAAAAAAAAAAAGTAATTTACAAAAAATTTATAAATTGATTACAGAAAAATAATAGTGTTTAGAACTAACTTTAAAAAATAAATGATTTTTAGTCAATAAAAAAAAATCAAACATTGCCCTAACTTTACCTTTATGTCCGTACATGGGTTTGTAATAGTTAAGTGGAGCTTTTTGGTTAGTTTGAAACGTGTTTTCACGTGAAGAAGACTTATGAAATTATTTCCAATAGCTGCTACAACAAAGGAGTAATCACCACAGAAACACAAAACGGCTCAGCATTAATTTAAAAAAAAAAAAAAAAAAAATCAACAAAGAGGTAGGACTGGTACTGGCATTATTTGCTAATTTTTCAAGTTATTTTCATTTATGTTATCGCAGTAAAACATACGTGGATCACATATGCCCCCTCTTTTCCCCCACTATAAATTTTAAAACAAATTTTAACCAGCTTCTAGAGCGCTAAATTCACATTCTTCTTCCAGAAATCTTTTTCCTTCTTTGAACTAAAATTTCTGAAATTCATAAAGTTCAGAATGCAAAAATCTGGCGCCGAAACGGCCGGCGCCGAAACGGTCAGCGCCGAATCGGCCAGCGCCGAAACGGCCGCGCCGAAACAGCCGCGCCGAAACGGTCGCGCCGAATCGTAACAAACCCCTTCTGCATGTAAGTTCGGTTAATTTGCATTTTTGTGCATTAGAAAAAATCATTTCATTCAAACTATGTGAGTCATACATGCCAGGGGCGTAGCTAAGGGGGGGGTTTTGGGGACAAAAACCCCCCCCCCGAAAAGTTAGTCTCAAAAAAAAAAAAGAGAAAAAGAAGAGAGAAGTGAAAGAAAAAAAAAAGGAAGAAAAGGAAAAAATTCCAAGCGATTATATATATATATATATATATATATATATATATATATATATATATATATATATATATATATATATATATATATATATATATATATATATATATATATTATATATATATATATATATATATATATATATATATATATTATATATATATTATATATATATATATATATATATATATATATATATATATATTATATATATATTATATATATATATATATTATATATATATTATATATATATATATATATATATATATATATATATATATATATATATATATATATATATATATATATATATATAAAAGAAGTAACCCCCCCCGAAAGTCGGGTCTAGCTACGCCACTGATACATGCCAGCGTTTTACTTTTGCGTACAAGTTTAATTTGCATTTTGATGCACTTGACAAAATAATTTCATTTAAATTACGTGAATCATACATGTTAACGTTTTACTTCTGCATATAAGTTCGGTTTATTTGCATTTTGATGCCCTTTGTATTAACGTCTATTTAAATTTCTAAATGATTTTACGAGCAATTTGAAGCAGGTCGTGCATTTTTTTTTTCTGTATTTTAAAAAATTCAAGCAGCTTTGGTACACAGATAAGACATGAATTGAAAGCAAATATTGGGTAAAACTCCATGTACTCTTATGCAAAATAAAGTATCTAAGTATTATGAAATAATAAATGGATAAATCTAATCCTATGTATCTATGACCTAATATTGTGAAGATGCTGTTCATTTATATTAAGTAAGTACAATACAAATGCATGTTTGAATAAAATTTTGTTCGAGCAACAGGTTTTTCTCATACAGTAAAACCTGTAAAAGTGACCACCTGTCTAAGTTGTCCGCTATTTTCAGACACAGAATTAGATCTTATCATATAATTCAACCTCTGTAAGTTGACCACCTGTTTAAGTTGACCACTAAAGTAGTGCACCGCAAGTGGTCAACTTACACAGGTTTCACTGTATTGGAATTCCTCAAAATATGAAATGAGTCAATTATACGTTCAGAGTGTCAATTTCTTCATTTTACTTCTTTTTATTTTATTGTTAACTGTCGTATTATATTCGATAGACTGACACATTTTCTGATAATCGTGATCTAGGGTTTACTTCAAAATGCGAGCCTACGTTCGAAAATATATGCGACCGTAAATTTGAACCCAAATCTTAATGCATGTGTAGATGTATGTTTTGATATTTTGAAAATATGATATTTTTACTGCCATATGCTAACATAAAGACGGTTTAAAGTTTGAAATATATTACTAAATGGTAATTATAACAAGAATAACATGTTACCATTGTCATTAAAGATTACAGCAATTGTAAAAATTATATTTTGACAATCGAGATATAAACTTTTGTGTAAACTTTTACAACCCGTGAAAAATTGTTTACAAATGATGTGCACGGGTGAATTATTTTTTAACACAAGAAAAGTTTTTGAAGTGATTACATCTAATTCTTAAAAGTTAAATCAGTAGAATTCCCTATAAAAGTTGAAACCACGTAATTTGAAAATAATTTAACTTGCATCAATTTCGTGTCATTTCCTATCAGAAAAATAAATAAATAAAATTATAAAATAGAAAATAAGGTAGCGTATATATAAAAATGTCTTTTACATGAACATCATCATAATTCAAATGTTTATCAAATGAAAGAGTATGATGATCCTTTTTACAATCAAAAATTAACAATGTTCCAAAATGTCGTTCAGAGGGAGCATTTACAAGCTCCACTCAAATTAATATATTTAGACATTTATTAATGCTGAATATGTAATTAATATATCTTTCCATTTCAGACGACATAAACCGAATGAAAGTACGCTACGTTCTGAATCCGAATGAAAATGCTACCAGTGATCGCTTCCATTTTAAAATTGTAGACAAAGGTTAGTAGTTTTTGGCTGTTTTTTAAACATTGTTCGATTATATTATTACTACACAATTAACATATTAATCTGAATGATAGAAATTAAGCTCTGTATTTATTAATTACTAGCCGCCTGCGGCGACCAGCTGGTTCGCCTTTTTACGCCATTCGCCTTTTTGCGCCAGGGTTGCCGTCTTCGGCGGCTGCCTAGACAATTTAGCGACGGTATTAATCAATGTGTTTCTCTAGATATCAATATTATCATTCGCCTTTTTACGCCGATGTTGCCGCCTTCGGCGGCTGCTTAAACAAATTTCGTGGAGGTATCAATCAATCTATATCTATCTATATCATTCGTAGTATGAATAAAATATTTTCTATATCTTTCTTTAGTTCCGTCGTTTGAAATATTTTTAAAGGAGGAGGAGGGGAGACACAAACGACGTATACTCTTCATGCAAATTTTGTAGAAAAATAACAAAAAGCACTTCCACTTTTATGTGAAAACATTGTTCTTTCAAAGTCACGGTGTGTGTGGGGGGGGGCACTGACACCCCGTTGAAATTCCTTAAATGACGGGCATGCCTCTTTCTTGCTGTCCATCTACTATATCGACCTTTATATTTGTCTATCTATCAAGCTATACGATCTAGGCATATCTACCTCCTGACTGTACAATCTTTTTTTTTTAAAATAAGTATTAATTCGGAAACAAAAACATTTTTTGCCCACTCAACCTCTATCTATCTCTGTATCTACCTAACCTAACCGCCAATCCGTAACAAAAACAAAGATCATGCAAAAGATCGCGGGCTTTATTTAATCAAAATAGCCCGCAAAAAAAAAAAAAAAAAAGGGCTCTATGTTCCCCGTAGTGTTCAAAAATTAGCTCTTGATGCAAAAAGATAAAAAAACTTTTAAAAAAAAGGTAAAGAAAAGGCAAACGATTTCAGTTGGATCACGTGATGAGGTAAGTTCGGAACTCATCCGGCAAGCGAACAGCTCGCGTTATGTTCTGCCATTAAAAAATCGTAAAAAAAAAAAAATTATTGCGTATTTTTAAAAACTTTTTTCTTCTGAAGGGGGCAGAATGTTTTTACTATTACCAACTAAGCTTTTAGAATTGAGGGTTCAATACTTTTTGCGGGATGGGTTTCGAAAAAAACTAAACTCAGAAAAAAATGAAAAATAAAGGTTTTTCAAAAATTTATAAAAAATACAAAAATTTCTGTATCTTCAAAAATTTTTCATTCACCATATTTAAAATTAAATTTCCTACACTATAGTACAAAAAAACATTTGTGTGGTGCGATTGGTTCGGGGTTTGTGAGGTAAAAAATACTAAAAAGTGCAAAAAAACACATAAAACATTAAATAACTTTTTTTCTAATTAAAATATCAAAAATCGAAGCCCGAGGTGCACAACTTCAGCAAAAACTACACCTGTATACCAAATTTCATCTTTCTAGGCCTTACCGTTTTCCCGGGATGCGTGCCACACACACACACAAAAACATCTTATTTTATTACTAGCCGCCTGCGGCGACCAGCTGGTCCGCCTTTTTACGCCTTAGACAATTTAGCGACGGTATTAATCAATGTTTTTCTCTATATAACAATATTATCATTCGCCTTTTTACGCCAATGTTGACTTCTTCGACGGCTGCTTAAAAAAAAAAATTGTCGATGGTATTAATCAATCTTTTTCTCTATGCATCAATATTAACATTCGCCTTTTTACGCCAAGGTTGCCGCCATCGGATTCTGCTTAAAAAAATTTTGTGTTGAATAAAGTATTTTCTAGATCTATCTCCCGTTATGTCCTTTGGAATATTTTTCAGGGAAGGGGAGGGGAGGCACAAAAGGCATACTCTTCATGCAAATTTTGTCGGAAAATAACAAAAAGCATTTCCACTTTTATGTGAAAGCATTGATTTTTCAAAGTCATGGTGTGTGGGAGGGGGGGGGGGGGGGGGGGGGGGCTATTGATCCCCCGTTGAAGTTCCTCCATTTCTTACTGTCCATCTACTGTATCCACCTCTATCTTTGTCCACCTTTCTTTCTCTCTCTCTATCTATCTATACGATCCAAGGATATCTACCTCTGATAACAATCCTTTATAGGTAAAAAAAAACATTTTTTGCCCACTTAATATCATCTCTCTATCTACCAAGCATAACCACCAATCCCTACAAAAATCATGCAAAAAAACCGTGGGCTTTATTTATTTACTTTAAATTACACGTAAAAAAAGGCTCTATGTTCCCTGTAGTGTCCAAAAAGCAGCTCTTGCAAAAGTTAAAAAAAATCACCGCTTTAATTGAATTAATATGCGCAAAAATATTTGACCAAAAATAAATATAGCAAACAGTCCAGAAAAAAAATAGTTGGAAAAATAAAGATCTAAGAAATCTCTGAACGTTAAAAAAAATAAAAAAAAAAGTGAAGAGAAAGCAAACGATTTCAGTTAGGTCATGTGATGAGGAAGTGCGGAACTCAGCCGGCAATGCTTACAGGTCGCGTCGTGTTCTGCATTTAAAAAAATGTAAAAAAAAACTTTTGCGTATTTTTAAAAACTTTTTTCTTCTGAAGGGGGCGGAATGTTTTTACTATTACCAACTAAAATTTTGGAATTGAGGGCTCAATACTTTTTGCAGGCTGGGTTTCGAAAAAAACTAAACCCAGAAAAAAATGCGAAATAAAGGTTTTTTCAAAAAATTATAAAAAAATACAAAAATTGCTCTATCTTCAAAATTTTTTCCTTCATCCTATTTAAAATTAAATTTTCTACACTATAGTACAAAAAATATTTGTGTGGTGCAATTGGTTCGGGGTCTGTGAGGTAAAAAGTACTAAAAAGAGCAAAAAAAAAAAAAAAAAAACGCATAAAACATTAAATAACTTTTTTTCTAATTAAAATATCAAAAATCGAAGCCAGAGGCGCACATCTTCAGCAAAAACTGCACCAGTATACAAATTTCATCTCTCTAGGCCTTATCGTTTTCCCGGGATGCGCGCCACACACACACACACACACACACCCACACACACACACACACAAACATCTTATTTTATTATATGTATAGATAGATAGAAGATATGTATAGATTACATTCTTCCCTTTATAACATCATTTTTAAAACAATTTTAGATAACATATTTCACTTATTTATTAATTTATATTGTTCTCAGATTTGGGGGTATCAGTATAACCGCCTCAGTATTGTTGGAACTCGGTGGGAGAACTCAAAAACATCGAACTCCCATTAAATGAGAAGGACAGTGGTCGTGATCAGAAAGGTTAGCAGCGAATTTTCTGTTAAAAGTTATTTCTCATTGTTAGAAACGACGCTTCAGGAAACACAGCTTGTTTCGTCAACGCTTAATGATGACAACCCTCGCTTTTTTTGTTTTCAACAGATTTTGAAGTGGACTCGCCAAAGGACGAATACCCACAATCCTGAGCTGCATTATATATTACTTATTTCTTGATAATTTACTTATTTTTTTATTATTAAGCTTTAATATTAAGAAGAATTAAATTATTTTATAATACCTATTATACTATATTCGTTACAGAGTGCGCACAATTTCAACAACTATTAAATTTTGCTTGGAAGCTCATTCATTTTGGCACTAATTTCTTCATTTTTTTAATCAAATGGTTGGTCATATTACGAGGCATCCTAAATCAATTTTTTCATAAATGTTGTTATCGAGTTTTGCTAGCTAAAAGTTTGCTTACTTGTGTTATCTTTACGGCTTATGAATTTGAAGCTAACATATTTAGTGTTATCTGTCTCTTTATTAATTGCATATAATTGATGAAGAGATATAAGAAAACTATGAATATTTAAATTTTTTGCGAAGAAAAAACTGATCGTTTTGGAAGAGAAAAAAGAACGTTCTTAACTCATGAATTGCAAAATATATTGCGTACACTTGTTGCAGGGGTCACAATAAACTTGTTTTTCAATCGGAAACATTTCGAGGTTCACGATGCAAAAAAGCGTTCGCCATAAAGCTTCATTGGCTCTAATGAGCAGTCGCAATGAAGCTTCATTGGCTTGCAGCAGCAGTTGCAATAAAGCCAAAACAATATAAATGCCTTTAGTATTGTATTTTGTTTTCAGTACATCTTTAGTTCTGCTTTTTGTTGCTTAGACATGGCAGTAAGAAAAAGATAATAAATTGTGAATTTTTTTTTTTTTTTTTTCAAACAAAAAAACTAGAAACGCAAAGCATCTAGGAAAGATGTCAGAAAAATTTATATAGTCTGACACAAATCATGCACAAATAAATTTAAAAAAAAATCTAAAATAACTCATACATGAATGTATCTTGGAGACGAAATACGAACTTACAAACTTACTCGATATTGCACTCATTAAGGCTTTTCCAAGAAAATGGAGTGAATTTATGAAAGTATGGATTAAATAATCTATTGAGAAAATGGTACCTCTTATGTTGTACATCATGTCTTACACAGATTCAAATCGCATGCAGAAGTTACTGCAGTGGATGAAAACAGCTTGTAATAAAAGTCTCTTCCAGATATGTTTACGACCCATTCCTTTTCATAAAGATTATGTGATCGTTCCCGACAACGTTGATGATCACAATCACATCTGCATCAACTCTGAGCGTAATTTGGTGTCCACGAACTCCTTCAGTCACTCCAGTCTTCCCGTTTTCATCACTGTTCGGGAATTTTAGTTTTTGTACCAATTAGCAGTTTATATCGTAATTTTATTCAGATTGAAATCAAGCATATTGTTTTCATAGTTAGATGCTGCGATCACTAGATAAGTGAAAAAAAAAAAAAAAAAAAAAAAAAAAAAAACAGGTTGTGCGACTGCGTCTAAAGTTTAGAACATGAAATGGAATGAAATTATTAGTAAAGTAAAGGCAAAAAAAAAATGGGTGGGGGGGGGCAGGGTAAATAAAATAAAAATTAACTAAACCGGTAGATGAAAAAATTATTCTATGTGAAGTGACTGAGTATACTCGATCATTTATTGCTTTTTTTGCATTATTAAGTGTCATATACGCCATCCATGACACAGACTACGTCTAGGCCAAACACTTTTTCGGGCCTCAGGTAATAAAATGTACCATTTTTTTTTGAAGAAGGGCTCCCCCCCCCAAAAAAAAAAAACATGACATGATAATTTGCGCCGTTAACCATTGCCTAGTCTGCCTTATTAGACACTAGATGCATTGCTTAGCATTACACGATCTACTTCGAAAATAAAAGCTGTATCTAGTGATGCTTAAATAAAAGAAAAAAAATGAGTAAAATTTCCCGATATAGTGTATAAACGGGCAATTTTATGACACAAAGTTTAAGTTTAAACTTCTTCGTTTTTTTTTATTCCAAAAGTTTAGTCTTTGTTATTAATAAGCGTAAACATTTTGCTTCACGAATTTTCTTGCGAAAAGCCCCGAAGTAAGTAAAGGATTTCTGTACCAAATTTGGCAAAGATCCAACGTAAACTGGAACTCACACACTGATGCACAAATAAACATTCATTTTTATACAGAGAGAATTGACACTGTCGGAAGTTCTCTTTTGATAGGAGATACTTCACAGTTTATTCCACAAAGCAACGCTTCTTACAGCTAACTGCCAATACGGACTTTTTAAAATTTCTCTGCTACATAATTTCATTTGATAGTTCCGTTTCTTACAAATAGTTTCCGTTCCAGTTAGCAATGAGGTTGCAATAAGTGCAAGAAACTAGATGTATCGATTTCGAATTTTGCTTACGACATAATTTTTTCAGACCTAATTTTTATTTTATGCTACTCTTGAATCATTAGCACGCTTCTGGGCAATTCAAAAAAGCAAGAGCTGCGAACAGATATCTTGTAACATGACAAGAATTGGCATCATGGAGTTAGTTTAAAAGAGAGTTTCTCCAGTCAAAAGAAAACTATTTTAAACGTTTGGTAAGGCTGAAAGGAAAATATTTCATTCGGATGAAGACTAATGTTGCAAATTAACGGATAGTTGTGCTACAGAGAATGTTTAGTACCATATTTCTTGTCAGAATATTAGACTTCGCTTCTGTTGCATAACGCATTTAATTAACTTTCTAAAATATAGTAGAACAGCAATTGTTTGAGCTAATTGGGGATTATAAGACGCTTTAGGTACGCAGCAATATGTCAATATGACTTAAGAATTAAAGCAGTGGAATTGTTAGCTACGCACACCTGTTACTATTTAGAAAATTAAACACGATAAGCGTAAAATATAGTAGGGGAATGTGGGGCAAAATGAAATAGTTAAGATAACTTACCTTTTTCAAAATGAACAAATTGGAAGTTTAAAAAAAATTACAGAACATAAAGAAAGAATAATGTATTTTTTACAAAACTTGCATCAATCTATTATTTTTTATTTATAGCAGTAAATTTGTACCTTTAAAAAGAGAAAAGAAACTGGAAAGTTTTTTTTTTTTTTGCCTAATCACCTGACTGCAATCCTTAATTACGAAAACTTTAAGTTATCAGACACGAAGTCTT